>NC_025998.2:110879701-111093294 GCF_000442705.2 Elaeis guineensis
AATTATGTCATCAACATAAATTTGTATAATTAGCATATCATTTTGGTTTCTTTTAATAAATAGGGTTGTATCTACATTGCCTCTTGAGAAACCATTATTTAGTAGAAATTTGCTTAGCCTTTCATACCATGCTCTAGGTGCTTGTTTTAGACCATATAAAGCTTTATTTAATCTAAAGACATGATTGGGAAAAGCATGATTTTCAAATCCAGGGGGTTGTTCTACATATACTTCTTCAGAAATATATCCATTTAAAAATGCACTTTTAACATCCATTTGAAATAACTTGAAATTCATAAAGCAAGCATATGCAAGTAGAAGTCTAATAGCTTCTAATCTAGCAACAGGTGCAAAGGTTTCATCAAAATCAATTCCTTCTTCTTGATTATATTCCTTAGCAACCAGTCTTGCTTTATTTCTAATTACATTTCCATGCTCATCTAATTTGTTTCTAAAAACCCATTTTGTTCCAATTATTGAGTAATCTTTAGGTCTTGATACTAAGGTCCAAACATTATTTCTTTCAAATTGATTAAGTTCTTCTTGCATAGCATTAATCCAGTTATGATCATTCTCAGCTTCTTCAAAAGTTTTAGGTTCAAGTTGAGATACAAATGCACAATGATTAAGTAAATCTCTAAGTGAAGAACGGGTTTTTACCCCATGCATAGGATCACCAATTATTAACTCCTTAGGGTGGTTGTGAACATACCTCCATTCCTTGGGTAGGTCATTTGTACCTTGAGGTTGTTCTTGAATTTCTTCACCTCTTTCATTTTGTTCGTCTTCTTGATCCTTGTCTTTTGGAGTTGCTGAGTCTTTCAGAGTGATCTCCTTCATACCTTCTATTAGTGGCTCTGCATCATCAACACCCTCATTCTTCCTTGAAGGAAGATCGTTAGATTCATCAAAAATAACATGTATGGACTCCTCAACTACTAAAGTTCTTTTGTTGAACACTCTAAATGCTTTACTAGTGGAGGAGTAACCTAGAAAGATTGCTTCATCTGATTTTGCATCAAATTTACCAAGTTTTTCTTTGCCATTATTTAATACAAAACATCGGCAACCAAAAACATGAAAATATGCAATATTTGGTTTTCTTCCTTTCCAAAGTTCATAGGGGGTTTTCTTTAAAAATTGTCTAATTAAAGCACGATTTAAAATGTAACATGCTGTGTTAATTGCTTCCGTCCAAAAATATTTTGGAAGGTTGCTTTCACAAAGCATGGTACGGGTCATTTTTCTAAGGTTCTGTTTTTCCTTTCAACTACCCCATTCTGTTGGGGTGTCCTTGGAGCAGAGAAGTTATAGCCAATTTCATTTTCATCACAAAAATTTTCAAAGTCATGATTTTCAAATTCTGTTCCATGATCACTTCTAATATTTTGAATTGAAAACCCTTTTTCATTAGTGACTTTTCGATGAAATTTAGTGAAAATTTGAAAAGTTTCATTTTTGTGAGCTAAAAAGAAAACCCAAGTAAAACGAGAGTAATCATCAATTATTACAAATCCATATCGTTTTCCTCCTAGACTAGTGGTTCTAGTTGGTCCAAATAAATCCATATGTAAGAGCTCTAAAGGTCTAGAAGTTGAAACAGTGTTTTTGGATTTAAATGATACTCTAGTTTGTTTACCTAATTGGCATGCATCACAAATTCTATCCTTTTCAAAATTCAGTTTTGGCAAACCGAGAACTAAATCCTTTTTAATTAATTTTGAGAGAAAATGCATGCTAATGTGTGCAAGTCTACGATGCCACAACCAACTAGTCTCATTTATTTTAGCACTTAAGGAAACTAGGCATTGCATGTCTAATTTAGTTAAATCATTCAAGTCTACCATATAAACATTGCCATGCCTATGTCCTATAAATTTAATGCCATCGTCAATAGGACTCGTCACGATGCAAACAGATGATTCAAAACTTACTTTATACCCTTTATCACAGAATTGACTAATGCTAAGTAAGTTATGCTTTAAACCTTTAACTAATAAAACATTCTCAATGTATTTGGAGGGAGTGATACCAATGTTACCTATCCCGATGATCTTTCCTTTGCCATTATCTCCAAAGGTGACCATCCCTCCATCCTTAGCATCAAGCGTGATGAATTGTGATTCATCACCAGTCATGTGTCTCGAGCATCCGCTGTCAAGATACCATTTCCTGTTTCCTTCTTGGGATGCTAGACACACCTGCAAGCAAAGGTCACGTTTCTGTCTTAGGTACCCAAGCTTTCTTGGGTCCTTTCAGGTTAGTCAGAATGGTTCCTTTTGGAACCCATATTTTCTTTGTGTTTGCATGATTGTTAATAAGACATGTGTATGATTTATGTCCTATTCTTCCATATTTAAAACAAGTAATATTTGTAGACTTGTTGCTTGAATAATTTACATAAATATCCTTCAGAAATTTTTGTTTCTTCAGGGGTTTATAACCAAGTCCAGCCTTATCATATATAGCTTTCTGATTTTCAAGGATCATATTTAGTTTGTTTGAACTTAAGGTGAACTTATCTACTATAGATTTCAGCTTGTTCATTTCATCCTTTAAGTTTTGATTTTCTTGAATCAAGGTGAATTTTTCAATTGAAAGATTTTCAGCTTGTTTCACTAAGGACTGATTTTTCAATTTCAGCTCTTTGTTTTTCTTCCCTAGTTTCTTTAATTCATCAATTGAATCATAGAATGCTTCATGCAATTCTTCAAAAGTAAATTCACTAGTGGATTCAGAAGTTACCTCATTTTCATGTGCCATCAGGCACAGATTGGCTTGTTCTGTTGAGGTTTCCTCGTCGGAGCTTGAGTCATCACTCGCACTCCAGGTCGCCATCATTGCCTTCTTTTTGAACTTCTTTGGACCTTTCTTCAATTGTGGACATTCGGATCTGAAATGTCCTGACTTCTTGCACTCGTAGCATATAGGAGGTTGATCTTTCTCTTTTTCTTTGCTTTGTTCCCCTTTTGTGAATTTCTTTCTCATCCCCTGTTTCTTTTTTCTTAGAAACTTCTTAAATTTCCGGGTGATGAGAGCCATCTCTTCATCCTGATCTTCATCTTCAGAGTCATCCGTTTCATAATCAGGCGAAGTTGTGGATTTGAGGGCAATGGTTCTTTTCTTTTTGACTTCATCCTCTTGATGTTGCTTCATGCTAAGTTCATGAGTCATCAAGGATCCAAGAAGCTCTTCTAGAGGTAGAGTGTTCAAGTCCTTTGCTTCTTGGATGGCAGTCACCTTGGCTTCCCAAGTTCTTGGCAGTGACCTGAGAATCTTTCTTACAAGTTCACTGTTAGTATAAGATTTGCCAAGACTCTTTAAACCATTGATTATATCAGTGAAACGAGTAAACATAGCAGTTATGGACTCATCATGCTCTATTTTGAACAATTCATATTTATGTACAAGCATGTTTATTTTAGACTCTTTTACTTGATTTGTTCCCTCATGGGTGACTTCTAACCTATTCCATATTTCTTTAGCAGATGCACAAGTAGAAATGCGATTAAATTCACTTGCATCTAGTGCACAATAAAGAACATTCATGGCTTTGGCATTTAATTGTGCCAATTTCTTGTCAACCTCATCCCATTCTTTCTCGGATTTGGTTGACTCCTCACCATCTATAATCTTGGTGGGTGTGTGAGGACCATTCACTATGATACTCCACATATCATAGTCGAGTGCTTGTATGAAAATCTTCATCCGAGCTTTCCAATAGGTGTAATTAGACCCATTGAAAAGTGGAGGTCGGTTTGTTGATTGCCCCTCGGCTAGAGAAGTACCAACATGGGTTGCCATAGATCTTTGGCTCTTTGATTATTAGATCAAAGAAGGGCTAGAGCACCGGCTCTGATACCACTTGTTGCCCAGCTATGCAACCCAAGAGGGGGGGTGAATTGGGTTTCTAAAAATTTTAAGCCCAACAGATTACTTATGAAGATCAAAACAAAGACTTTAATTCAATATTAATTACCTAAAGCAGGAATGCAAGAATATAATAAAGAAATAAAGTGAAGAGATAAAGCACACCACAAACACAAGGATTTATAGTGGTTCGGTGCTAACCTTGCACCTACATCCACTCCCCAAGATCCTACTTGGGAATTTCAATCTACTATCCTTTGTATTCAATCCGAATACAAAACGTCGGAAACTCCGACACTAGCTATCCCAAGCTAGAACACTTGTTTTCCGGGTACAAGTAAACCCAAAACACTCCGATTTCAGGTTCGGATCAATCTTTCCTTGTTTTGGAAATCCTCCAAAAACAAGAACAAAAACTCACAAAGAGTTAGAAAATTTAGAGCACAGATTAATACAATAACAGCTCCTTTAAATGAGCGAATATAACAATAAAAGTTTTACTCAAATGAAGAACCCCTTTTTCGGAATTTCTCAAAGTGGATGAACGCTTGAATGCTTGAGAAGAGGTTGATTGTTGATTGAAGATCTCTTGAAAGCTTTGAACGATCTCTAGATCAAGGTTGAAACAATAGGCGTGAAGAATTCTCTCCTTGAAAGCTCTTGCTTTTCTCTTTCACAATCTCTCTGGTATATTATGGATCCTCTCTCTTTTTCTTTTTGGATTTTTCGTTGATCTCAGGCTTTTTTCTTGCAAATTTCGGATCCTTTCTTCTATTCTTCTCTCTTTTTCTCTGCTCCTCGTCTCTTTTGATTTCACGTTTGATCCGCTATTTAATCTGCAATTTCTTTCACCATTTAAAGCATTTTGTAGCATTAGAAGCAAGAGAAAATAATTTAGGTAGATAAAGAGCCGTTAGAGGATTTTTAGGAAGCATAAATGGCAATTAAAACGGGCAAAAAAATAGCCGTTGCTGACATTTTCCGTCGCAGGGGTGGACTCATGAGTCGACTCATGCTTCAGGGGTCGACTCATGAGTCGACCTCTGTTGCAAAAATCAGAGAATGCTTTTCTGGAATTTTTTGGCTCAAATTAGCAGGGGTCGACTCATGAGTCGACTCATGCCTTGTGGGTCGACTCATGAGTCGACTCACAGGTCGTGCCAAGCCAGAAAACTAGCGTGCCAAGGAGAATTTTTGCGTGCCAATCAGCTCACAGTGCCATGAGTTGACTCATGAGTCGACTCATGCACTTCAAACCTTCATAACTTCAAGAATATAAGTCCAAACACAATGAAATTTTCACCAATAGATTTCAAATCATTTGTTCTACCAAATGGTACTATCAAATCAGGATTTTAATGAAATTATGATTTTGCCCTTGAAGAGCATAAGGACTTTTTCATTTTAAAATTATTTGTATCCCTTCAATCTGCTTTGTAATCATCAAAATCAATCTAGGAGCAACAAAGTTGTCGGCGGAATCGTTGATTCTGTTGAGGACTTCGGCTGTGGGTATTTTATACCCAACAGTAATGTTTATACAGTAAATTTGAATAATCTTTCCAAAATAAATATGCAATGCCTAGTAGCTTTAAATGTCAAAATTAATAAGACTAGTTGGCTTTGGCACCGTAGGCTTGCACATATTAGCATGCATTCACTTTCAAAACTTATTAAAAAGGAATTGATTACCGGTTTACCTAAATTGAATTTTGAAAAGGATAGAATTTGTGATGCATGCCAACTAGGTAAACAAACAAAAATCTCATTCAAATCTAAAAACTTTGTTTCAACTTCTAAGCCATTAGAATTATTGCACATGGATTTATTCGGACCCACTAGAACTACTAATTTAGGTGGAAAACGATATGGCTTTATAATTATTGATGATTTCTCTCGTTTTACATGGATTTTTTTTTTGGCACATAAGGATGAAACTTTTCATGTGTTTTCAAAATTTTATCGAAAAATTACTAATAAAAAAAATTTTTCAATTCAAAATATTCGAAGTGATCATGGAACCGAATTTGAAAATCAAGATTTTGAAAAGTTTTGTGATGAAAAAGGTATTGATCACAACTTTTCAGCACCTAGGACACCCCAACAAAATGGGGTAGTAGAAAGAAAAAATAAAACTCTTGAAGAAATGACCCGTACCATGCTATGTGAAAGCAACCTCCCAAGATATTTTTGGGCGGAAGTAATTAACAAAGCATGTTATATTTTAAACCGTATTTTAATTAGACCAATTCTAAAGAAAACACTCTATGAGCTTTGGAAAGAAAAAAATCAAATATTGTATTTTTTCATATTTTTGGTTGTCGATATTTTATTTTGAACAATGGTAAAGAGAGATTAGAAAAATTTGATGCAAAATTCGATGAAGCTATTTTTCTTGGTTACTTCTCTTCTAGCAAAGCTTTTAGAGTTTTTAACAAAAGAACTTTAGTAGTAGATGAGTCAATACATGTTTTTTATGAGACTAATGATCTTCCTTCAAGGAAGAGTGAAGGTATTGATGATGCAAATCCTCTTATAGAAGGGATGAAGGAGCTCACTCTAAAAGATTCAACAATTCAAAATAAAGAACATGAAAGCAAACAAGAGGATGAAGGTGAAGAACAATAAGAACAACCTCAAGGTACAAATGATCTATTCAAAGAATGGAGGTATGATCATAATCATCCTAAAGAATTAATCATTGGTGATCCTACACATGGAGTAAGAACTTGTTCTTCACTTAGAGATGTATATAATCATTTTGTATTTGTTTCTCATTTTGAACCAAAAATCATAGATGAAGCTGAAAAAGATTATAATTGGATAAATGCAATGTAAGAGAAACTTAATCAATTTGAAAGAAATAATGTATGAACTTTAGTACCAAGGCCTAAAAATTATCCAATAATTGGCACAAAATGGGTATATAGGAATAAATTGGATGAACATGAAAATGTAATTAGGAATAAAGCAAGATTGGTTGCAAAGGGTTATAATCAAGAAGAGGGAATTGATTTTGATGAGACTTTTGCACCTGTTGTTAGATTAGAAGCAATTAGGCTTTTACTTGCATATGCATGCTTTATGAATTTTAAGTTATTCCAAATAGATGTCAAAAGTATTTTTCTAAATGGTTATATTGCTGAAGAAGTGTATGTAGAATAATCCCCAGTTTTGAAATCATGCTTTTTCTAATCATGTTTTCAAATTAAACAAAGCATTATATGGTTTAAACTAAGCACCTAGGGCTTGATATGAAAGGTTAAGTAAATTCTTGCTTAATAATGATTTTTCAAGAGGAAATGTAGATACAATCTTTTTCATTAAAAGAAATCATGATGATATCTTAGTTATACAAATATACATTGATGACATTATATTTGGATCTATTAATAAAACTCTTTGTCAAGATTTTGCTAAGCTCATGCAGGGGGAGTTCGAGATGAGCATGATGGGAGAACTTACATTCTTTCTTTGACTCTAAATCAAACAAACAAAGGAAGGGATCTTCATCACCCAAAGCAAGTACACAAGAGAACTACTCAGAAGATTTGGAATGGAGGGCTCCAAAGCAATTGGTACCCTCATGAGCCTATCATGTAAACTTGATAAGGATGGAGGTAAAAATGTAGACTCAAAATTTTATAGAGGCATGATTGATTCTTTATTGTATTTAACTGCTAGTAGACCAGATATTATGTTTAGTGTTTGTCTATTTGCACGTTTTCAATCAAATCCAAAAGAATCACATTTAAATGCAGTTAAAAAAATTCTTAAATATTTAAAAGGTACACAAATTCTAGGATTATGGTATTCTAAGGACTCATCAATTGACTTAATAGCAGGGTTTGTCGTACCGGACTGAACCGTCCGGTACGGGGTGTATCGAGCTGGATCGATTCCTTACTAGTCCGGTTCGGGCCTATTTTTTGGAAAAAGACCCCGAACCCCACCGAACCGTCTTGTTTGGTGCGGTTCGGGCCCATACTGCCTGGAATCAGGCGGTATAGCTCGATTCGTCGTCGGTTCGAGATGAACCGAATTGTACCGCCTGGAGGACCATTTCACATGGGGGAGGGGGGAGGGAGGGAGGTGGGGACTATTTCACGTGGTTGGCGGGGAGGGGAGGAGAGAAATGGGTGTGGCCCATTTTACATGGGGGGAGGGCTTGGTGCTCAGGGAGGGGGGAAAGAAATGGGTGTGGCCCACTTCACATAGAGTTGGGGCCTGGTGCTTAGGGAGAGGGGAGAGAAATGGACGTGGCCCACTTCATATGGAGGGAGGGCCTGGTGCTTATTAAAGCACCAGGCCTTCGGTGTTCTCTGAGAGTTCTCATAGAACATCCGTGGCTGTGGGCAACTTTGGTCTCAACGCTTTCATTAAGACCTCCAAAAAATTAGAAAAGAAGGCAAAATTTTTTAAAATTGGAGTGAGTTGAAAAGAGGTTGATCTTTGGCTGGAGGTAAGATAATCTGTTATTTTGTTGGTGTTGGGTATAAAATACCTTCCCAGCCGAAGTTCGTGTCAGGAGTGACCCCTCAGAGATTCTACCGACGTCCGACCTTCGGCGATATTTCTCCGACGGTCGAGCCTCCTCGACATCCCCAAGTTCAGCCGACGGATAAACTTCCACCGGCGTCGATCGGGTTCTTCACGACGGGCGGACTCCACCCAAGTTTCTACCTGCTCGGCTTCATCCGGACTCCAACAGGAGCCGGACTTCGTCCCCGACTTCGACTGCAGGTAGACTTCATCCGGACTCCTACGGGAGCTGGACTTCGTCCCCGACTCCGATTGCAGGTAGACTTCATCCGGACTCCTACGGGAGCCGGACTTCATCCCCGACTCCGACTGCAGGTAGACTTCGTCCGGACTCCTACGGGAGCCGGACTTCGTCCCCGACTCCGACTGCAGGTAGACTTCGTCCGGACTCATACGGGAGCCGGACTTCGTCCCCGACTCCGACTGCAGGTAGATTTCATCCGGACTCCTACGGGAGCCGGACTTCGTCCCCGACTCTGACTGCAGGTAGACTTCGTCCGGACTCCTACGAGAGCCGGACTTCGTCCCCGACTCCGACTGCAGGTAGACTTCATCCCCGACTCCGACTGCAGGTAGACTTCGTCAAGACTCCTACGGGAGTCGGACTTCGTCCCCGACTCCGACTGCAGGTAGACTTCATCCGGACTCCTACGGGAGCTGGACTTCATCCCCGACTCCGACTGCAGGTAGACTTCATCCGGACTCTTACGGGAGCCGGACTTCGTCCCCGACTCCGACTGCGGGTAGACTTCGTCCGGACTCCTACGGGAGCCGGACTTCGTCCCCGACTCGGACTGCAGGTAGACTTCGTCCGGACTCCTACGGGAGCCGGACTTCGTCCTCGACTCGGACTACAGGTAGACTTCATCCGGACTCCTACGGGAGCCGGACTTCATCCCCGACTCCGACTGCAGGTAGACTCCATCCGGACTCCTACGGGAGCCGGACTTCGTCCCCGACTCCGACTGCAGGTAGACTTCATCCGGACTCCTACGGGAGCCGGACTTCAGCAGCCGGACCTCTCCAACGGATGAATCTCTTCAGTGCCATCCGACACCCACTGACCGGTCGACCCTCCGTCGAATTCTGCGTAAGATCGAGCTTCGTCTGCGAAAGGCCCCCCGACCGAGCTCCTACAGCAAATGACCCTTGCCTGTAGTATTAACGCCCAAGGCACCCAACGGTAGAAGGCTCACTAGCAACATCCGAGCTCCTCTCAGATGGATAGCTATCTCTCTCTGTCGGGCGCTTCGACCGAGCTTTGGCCGACAGGCCTGAGCTCCACGCGGCAGGCCGCAGTAATGGCCATGACTCTGCTCCACCTCCTGCGATGGATTCTGCGCGGCTCCACCACTCCCCGCAACAGGCTCCACGCGGCAGGCTGCGGTAACAGCCATGACTCTGCTCCACTTCCTGCGACGGATCCCGCGCAGCTCCATCACTCCCTGGCAGGCCACAGTAATGGCCACGACTCTGCTCCACTTCCTGCGACGGATCCCGTGCGGCTCCATCACTCCCTGGCAGGCCACAGTAATGGCCACGATTCTGCTCCACTTCCTGCGATGGATACCGCACGGCTCCTCCACCCTCTGACAAGTCGCGACAACAGACGCCGCTCCACTCCCCGCAACAGACTCCACGTGGCAGGTCACGGTGATGGCCACGATTCCACTCCACTACTCTTAATGACAAACTCCTCCTGGCTCCGAACGGCCCACTGTCAGATGGTTACAAATGTCGCTATCAGTCTATTGCCCCCTCCACCTATAAAAAGGGAGATCCCAGATACGTTATTCTCTAAGCTCTCATTTTTATCTCAAAACTCTGCTAAAATTTTCGTTCGAGCACTCCATTCTTGTTGAGGCAGAGAACTGACTTAAGCGTTGGAGGATCTTGCCGGAGCAACCCCAACTCCGGTTTAGACTTCCTTTGCAGGTCCCGGCGGCGATCGTGACTCCCTCGACTCCAGCTTCTCCGACGTAGGCGGATTTTTGCACCAACAGGATTGGCACTAGAGGAAGGGTCCTGTGTCTTCGCAGTACCCTTGTTCTTAAAAGAGTGCTCAACGGGACCGCCTCCGATCATCTTCCCCGATATCCTCTCCTCCAGTTTCCTGCCTGGCCTCCGCCTGATGTCTCCCCGAAGGGCATCCTCCAAGCGGTCAACGGCCTCCGCGGTCAGATCTAGGCGAGCTTCGCAAGTCCCGGCCCCATCTCCGGTCTCTCAGGCTTCTCCGGCAACAGCAGTCGGCATGGAGCAGTCCGATGATCGGCCTCCGACAGATTTCGCCAACACCATTTTGAGAGAATCCCGATAGAGAACAACCGGCGTATTGGTCGGACCTCCCAAGCGACAAAGGATTAAGGAATCCATAATCTTAACTGAAGAAGATGCTCGGGGAGTTCAATTTCCTCATAACGACGCAGTTGTAGTTTCTTTAAATATAGCTTATTACGATGTCCGCCGCATTCTTGTCGACAATGAAAGTTCGGCCGACATTTTGTTCTACAACGCCTTTTAAAAAATGTTCATCCTTGACGGTCATTTGGGACCGATTAGCTCTCCTCTGGTAGGGTTTACCGGCGATGCTGTCCCGGTGGAGGGGGTAATAACTTTGACTGTAGCTGCGGGTCGATATCCAAGACAATCCAGGACTTTAGTGAATTTTCTGGTGGTGAAGGCGCCGTCAGCCTACAACGCAATCCTTGGCCGACCTGGCCTCAACGCTCTCCAGGCCGTGGTGTCAACCTATCATTTGAAATTGAAATTTCCTACCAATCAGGGGGTCGGAGAAGTCAAGAGAGACTAAGCCCTGGCCAGACACTGCTACAACATAGCCTTGCAAAGAAGTGACCAATTTGACCTCTGTCCGGTTGATGGATTGGACGCCCGCGACGATCTCGTTGAGGAAAGG
The DNA here is from genome assembly GCF_000442705.2 of Elaeis guineensis. Lineage (NCBI taxonomy): Eukaryota > Viridiplantae > Streptophyta > Magnoliopsida > Arecales > Arecaceae > Elaeis > Elaeis guineensis. The sequence goes on from NC_025998.2 coordinate 110,891,028, forward strand.
GACGGCCCAATCGAAGATTTGGTTTCGATCCCTTTGAACGATGGGAATACGGAGCATGTGGTGAAGATCGGCTCCAACCTGGGGGAAGAGGTGCGGACGCAGCTCATTGATTTCCTACGAAAGAATGCGGATGTTTTCGCTTGGGTTCCAGCAGACATGCCGGGGATTGATGCAGAAGTCATGGAACACCGTCTGGCCGTCGATCCAAAGCATCGACCGACGAAAGAAAAAAATCTGAGGTCATGCACCGGAGAGGCAGAAAGCGATAGCCGAGGAAGTGGACAAACTCCTGAAAGCCGGATTCATTAGAGAAGTCAATTATCCTGACTGGATTTCCAACATTGTCCTAGTTAAAAAGGCAAACGGCAAGTGGAGGATGTGTATAGACTTCAAAAAACTGAATAAAGCCTGCCCAAAGGACAGCTACCCTCTGCCCAGAATTGATCAACTGGTGGATGCAACCTCGGGCCATGAGTTTCTCAGCTTTATGGACGCATTCTCTGGCTATAATCAAATCAGGATGGCGCCAGAAGACGAAGAAAAGACTGCTTTCATTACTGACCGTGGTCTTTACTGTTACAGGGTCATGCCTTTCGACCTCAAAAATGCAGGTGCGACCTATCAGCGGTTGGTGAACAAAATCTTCAAGGAGCAGATCGGCCGCAACATGGAGGTCTACGTGGACGACATGCTCGTGAAAAGCAAATCGTCCACGAACCACGTCGCCGACCTCGAAGAGACCTTCGGTGCCCTCCGGAAATATAAGATGAAGCTGAACCCGACTAAGTGTGCTTTCGGAGTGACCTCGGGGAAGTTCCTGGGCTTCATGGTATTGGGGTGCGGGATTGAAGCCAATCCAGAGAAAATTCGCGCCATCCAGGAGATGGCCGCCCCGAAGTCGATAAAGGAGGTCCAGCGCCTTACAGGGACGGTGACAGCCCTGAATCGCTTCGTTGTGAGGCCGGCCGAACGGTGCTTACCCTTCTTCCGAACCCTCAAGCGGCCGAAGAACTTCTGTTGGACCACTGAGTGTCAACAGGCGTTCGAAGAACTAAGGAGCTACCTCGGCTCGCCTCCGCTGTTGGCGAAGCCCGAGCCTAGAGAGGAGCTGTTCTTGTACCTGGCGGTCTCTTCTATGGCTCTCGCAGCAGTTCTTGTCAAGGAAGAAGCAAAAATTCAACGGCCGATCTACTACATCAGTCGCGCGTTGAGAGACGCCGAAACCAGGTATACTAAATTGGAGAAACTAACTTACGTCCTGTTGATTGCAGCCCGGAGGCTCCGACCCTACTTTCAAGGGCACACCGTAACGTTGCTCACCGACCAGCCGATCAAGGCGATCCTGTACCGGGCAGATGCCTCCGGGAGGATAGCGAAATGGGCGATCGAGCTCACAGAATTTGACATCAACTATCGATCTAGACCGGCAGTGAAAGCCTAGATATTGGCAGATTTTATAGTAGAATGCACTATCTCAGAGGAAGCCGAACCTGAACGGGGTGAAATTGACAGCCTGGAGCCCCGACCGAACTCCTCCGAAGAAGAAGCAGACCCCCCTGATTGCTTTTGGGCCCTCTACGTGGACGGATCCTCCAATATGTCGGGCGCAGGCGCGGGCCTGATCTTGATCAGTCCGGAGGGAATCGTCGCGAAGTACGCTCTGCACTTCGAATTCTCCGCAACAAACAATGGAGCGGAATACGAAGCTCTGATCGCAGGATTGAGGATCGCCAAAGAATTGGGAGTAGATCGGCTCCAAGTTCACAGCGACTCCCAATTTGTAGTGGGATAAGTCAGTGGAAACTACGAAGCACGGGAGGACAGCATGGCTAAGTATCTTGAAAAGGTAAGGGAGCTCGTCTCCGCCTTTAGTAGCTTCAACATCATGCAGATTCCAAGAATGGAAAATACCAGGGCCGATCTTCTCTCCAAGCTGGCTACGCTGGCTCCGGCTGAATTGCCCAAGGGTGTTCTCTTTGAAGTTCTGAAGTGCCCAAGTACGGAAGAATCGCGGCCCGTGATGGAAATTGATCATGAGCCCAGTTGGATCGACCCACTGGTGGCATATCTCAGGGACGGGGTTCTCCCTAATGATGCAAAAGAAGCTCGGAAGCTCAGAAATCAAGGCTCCCGGTACATCCTTTATGAGGACAAGCTGTACAAGAGATCATACTCTTTGCCTCTTTTAAAATGTCTCCGGCCTTCGGAAGCTGACTACGCCTTGTGGGAGGTGCATGAGGGAATCTGCGGAAGCCATCTAGGGGCTAGATCCTTATCCCACAAGTTGCTCCGCCAAAGGTATTACTGGCCGACAATGTATCGTGACTCCATTGAATACGTCAGAAAGTGTGACCGATGTCAGAAGTATGCCAACATCCAGAGACAGCCCGCCGCCGAGCTTACACCCTTGAGTGCCCCATGGCCGTTTGCGCAATGGGGAATGGATATCCTTGGACCCTTTCCCGTGGCGTCGGGACAAAAAAAGTTTCTCCTGGTAGCAATTGACTATTTCACCAAGTGGGTCGAAGCCGAACCGCTGGCGAAAATCACAGAAGCTAAAGTGCAAGACTTCGTCTGGAAGTCAATCGTTTGCAGGTTCGGCCTGTCGAGAACCCTAATTACTGATAATGGGCGGCAATTTGCGGGAGCGAGATTCGCCGAATTTTGTGAAGACCTAAACATCTCCCACAACTTCACATCGGTAGCCCATCCTCAGGCGAACGGCGAAGCCGAGGTGACCAACGGAACTCTGCTGCAGGGGATCAAGACAAGGCTCGAAAAAGCGAAGGGAACTTGGACAGACGAGCTTTATCATGTGTTGTGGGCGTACCGAACTACCCAAAGACTACCCACGGGGGAGATCCCCTTCGCTCTGGCCTTCGGAACGGAGGCTGTTATCCCAATTGAGCTCAAGCTCCCGTCGGCACGAGTCGTGGCATTCGACGAACATCATAATTCGCAAGGTCTTAAAGCCAACCTTGACTTGCTAGAAGAAAAGCGGGAGGTAGCTCAAGTTCGAATGGCAGCCTACAGACAGAAAGTCGTCCGCTATTACAATTCCCGGATCAAAAATAAAGTCTTTAGAGCAGGAGACCTAGTGTTTCTACGAGCCGCTGTCTCGCAACCTCAGGATCGAGGGAAGCTTGCCCCGAATTGGGAAGGCCCATACGAAGTCAAGGAAGTAGTCCGGCTCGGAATTTATTACCTCAAGGAGCTCGGAGGAGCGGACCTCCCGCGACCATGGAGCTCGGAAAATTTATGAATGTATTACCGATAATTTTATTTTAAATAAAAATTTTATATCCACATGTCTTCTCTCCTGGCACGAGCCGATATCGACAGGACAATCGAAACAAACCGTGTCGGGAGCAGGAGGAGAACTTCATCTCGACACAATCGAAGGCCCGGTTCTCCTTAGATCGGATGGGGGAGAGGCCCTGCAATGCCCATATGTGCCCCCACAGCCCTGTTAGGGACAGGAGGAGAACCTCGCCCTAACTTGAGCAAAGTCGAAGGCCTGGTTACACTTAGACCGGATGGGGGGAGAAGCCCTGCAACGCCCATATGTGCCCCCACAGCCCTGTTAGGGACAGAAGGAGAACCTCGCCCTAACTTGAGCAAAGTCGAAGGCCCGGTTACACTTAGACCGGATGGGGGGAGAGGTCCTGCAACGCCCATATGTGCCCCCACAGCCCTGTTAGGGACAGGAGAACCTCGCCCTAACTTGAGCAAAGTCGAAGGCCCGGTTACACTTAAACCGGATGGGGGGAGAGGCCCTGCAACGTCCATAAGTGCCCCCACAGCCCTGTTAGGGACAGGAGGAGAACCTCGCCCTAACTTGAGCAAAGTCGAAGGCCCGGTTACATTTAGACCGGATGGGAAGAGAGGCCCTACAACGCCCATATGTGCCCCCACAGTCCTGTTAGGGACAGGAGGAGAACTTCGCCCTAACTTGAGCAAAGTCGAAGGTCCGGTTACACTTAGATCGGATGGGGGGAGGCCCTACAACGTCCATGTGTGCCCCCACAGCCCTGTTAGAGACAAGAGGAGGACTTCGTCCTAACTTGAGCTGAAACCTATTACGTCAGAAATAGGGAAAGAACCTCGTCCTGACATCAATTAAGGTCTGATCATTCAAAACTGGATGAGAAAAAGGAAACCTTCCCAGCGACCCCTCCGCGCTCCCGCGACCCCACTAAGAGCAGGGGGAAAATCCTCACTCGAAAAAAAAAAAAGGGAGAGGGGTTAAAAAGAAAAGCGACGAACTACATCAGCGACAAATGAAAAACAAACTACATTAAAAATACAGGGAACCTCGTCTCAGCGAGGATGGGGGTTCTCATCAAAACCTCCGGTCTCCAAAAGAGCTCTCAACACAGGCCAAGGATAAGACAGCTTCCTCAGGGCGACGAGAAGCTTAGACCTCCGAGCCCGAACTCTGAAAGGAGGCGTCAAACTCGAGTGGTCCTGGACAAATCAGCGGCCATAAACAGAAGGACGGGTCAATGCGACGGCGATCGGGTACCTCCGAACGGCATCGATATCGAGCAAGGTGAAAGTCGAAGGAAGCTCGTCAAACGACACTTCAACACGAGAGTAAAAGAGGTAGCGGAAAATTTTCTTCTCATGTTATTTACTAAATATGCATTACAGAGTCCTTAAGGCTGAAGAAGAAAGACGATTGGAAAAGCGAGCCGACACGGCAACGACCAGTAACCTCCAGATGACGTCGACAAAAAAAAAAAAGAGAGAAAAAAGGAAGAAGAGAGAAAGAAGACGAACAGAAAAAGAGGAGGGGAATACAACAATAACAATGGTGAATGAAAGAAGTTCGGCAGGCGACAATTTGACGCAAAGTGCGGACAAGGTAACAAAATCTCCTTCTCATTCTCGATTAACAAGATGTACATTACAAGACCTTGAGAGCCGAGGAAAAAGAACATTACTACAAGACTCGAAAGGAACATATTAGGGACCACTTCAAGCTTTCGACCGCCTCTGGTCCCTCGACCCGACGACGTCAAGAAACCCGCCACAGCTTATGACGACAACTCTACCCCCTTGACCAGTGTCGCCCCGTTCAACTACGAAATTCTTGGGCAGAACGCGCTCACCGATTGGTTTCGTTATTAAATCCCTGTTGTTGAAGGAATTCTCCCTCGAGCCCCCTTCGAGGTGGTGGGAACCCTTAGTGACAGTTCGGCAGCCGCTGAACTCGCGGGCCACTGTCTTTCCCCTCCTACTCCTCTCGATCCGTGACATCCTCTCAAGATTGGCCTCTGGGGCAGAAGCCCCGACGGGAGAACTCCTCGAAAGGGCTCGAAAGACTGAAGGCGGCGGGGAGCCGACAGTGGAGATGGCGACGATCGGTGCAAAGAATGCTCAGAGTCGAAAAGGACACCGATGGGGTGGCTAAACTCTCAGGCAGAAGAAAGACGTCGACTCTCAGGCGAAATGAAGTCCCTGGAGGGAACGAGGGAGCTTAAATAAGCAACGGGGCCTGGCACAGTTATGGTGGCGGATATCCCCAGGTCAACCAGTGCCCGCTACGCATCCCACTCACCGTGGCGTAGAGCTGACTGCTGGCGGGACTATTATGGTGTGGCGCCTAGGACTACGCTCCGGTGGGAATTTCGAAAGGACTCTTCGGATCGCCCTAATTGGAAAAAGACTCCAGCACGCGCGCATTGAATGCCAGGATTTTCGAGGACGGACGTGCGCAGGATTCGAGGGGGCAACTTCGGCTGTGAAAATTTCTCTGTATTTTCTTCATTCAAAACTCGAACTCGGAAGTAGGGGGACTGGTGTTGGGTATAAAATACCCCTCCAGCCGAAGTTCGTGTCAGGAGTGACCCCTCAGGGATTCTACCGACGTCCGACCTTCGGCGACATTTCTCCGGCGGCCGAGCCTCCTCGACATCCCCAAGTTCAGCCGACGGATAAACTTCCACCGGCGTCGACCGGGTTCTTCACGACGGGCGGACTCCACCCAAGTTTCTACCTGCTCGGCTTCATCCGGACTCCTACGGGAGCCAGACTTCGTCCCCGACTCCGACTGCAGGTAGACTTCATCCGGACTCCTACGGGAGCCGGACTTCGTCCCCGACTCCGACTGCAGGTAGACTTCGTCCGGACTCTTACGGGAGCCGGATTTCATCCCCGACTCCGACTGCAGGTAGACTTCATCCGGACTCCTACGGGAGCCGGACTTCGTCCCCGACTCCGACTGCAGGTAGACTTCGTCCAGACTCCTACGGGAGCCGGACTTCGTCCCCGATTCTGACTGCAGGTAGACTTCATCCGGACTCCTACGGGAGTCGGACTTCGTCCCCGACTCCGACTGCGGGTAGACTTCATCCAGACTCCTACGGGAGCCGGACTTCGTCCCCGACTCCGACTGCGGGTAGATTTCGTCCGGACTCCTACGGGAGCCGGACTTCGTCTCCGACTCCGACTGCAGGTAGACTTCGTCCGGACTCCTACGGGAGCCGGACTTCGTCCCCGACTCCGACTGCAGGTAGACTGCATCCGGACTCCTACGGGAGTCGGACTTCGTCCCCGACTCCGACTGCAGGTAGACTCCATCCGGACTCCTACGGGAGTCGGACTTCGTCCCCGACTCCGACTGCAGGTAGACTTCATCCGGACTCCTACGGGAGCCGGACTTCAGCAACCGGACCCCTCCAGCGGATGAACCTCTTCAGTGCCATCCGACACCCACTAACCATTCGACCCTCCGCCAAATTCTGCGTAAGACCGAGCTTCGTCTGCGAAAGGCCCCCCGACCGAGCTCCTACAGCAAATGACCCTCGCCTGTAGTATTAACGCCCAAGGCACCCAACGGTAGAAGGCTCGCCAGCAACATCCGAGCTCCTCTCAGATGGATAGCTACCTCTCTCCGCCGGGCGCTTCGGCCGAGCTTCGGCCGACAGGCCTGAGCTCCACGCGGCAGGTCGCAGTAATGGCCATGACTCTGCTCCACCTCCTGCGACGGATTCTGCGCGGCTCCACTCTCCGCAACAGGCTCCACGCGGCAGGCTGCAGTAACAGCTACGACTCTGCTCCACTTCCTACGACGGATCCCGCGCAGCTCCATCACTCCCTGGTAGGCCACAGTAATGGCCACGACTCTGCTCCACTTCCTGCGACGGATCCCGCGCAGCTCCATCACTCCCTGGCAAGCCACAGTAATGGCCACGACTCTGCTCCACTTCCTGCGACGGATCCCGCGCCGCTCCATCACTCCCTAGCAGGCCACAGTAATGGCCACAACTCTGCTCCACTTCCTGCAACGGATACCGCACGGCTCCTCCACCCTCTGGCAAGTCACGATAACGGATGCCGCTCCACTCCCCGCAACAGACTCCACGTGGCAGGTCACGATGATGGCCACGATTCCACTCTACTACTCTTCTTGACAAACTTCTCCTGGCTCCGAACGGCCCACTGCCAGACGGTTACAAATGTCGCTATCAGTCTATTGCCCCCTCCGTCTATAAAAAGGGGGATCCCAGATACGTTATTCTCTAAGCTCTCATTTCTATCTCAAAACTCTGCTAAAATTTTCGTTCGAGCACTCCATTCTTGTTGAGGCAGAGAACTGACTTGAGCGTCGGAGGATCTTGCCGGAGCAACCCCAACTCCGGTTTAGACTTTCTTTGCAGGTCCCGACAGCGATCACGACTCCCTCGACTCCAGCTTCTCTGACGCAGGCGGATTTTTGCACCAACAGTTAGTAAATATTTTTTTTTTATTTTTATTGTTAGAAATAGGATAAAAATAAGATAAAATAAAAATAGGAGAAAATCATGCCAAAATCTTATGATTTTAGTATGATTTAATTATATGCGATAAATCTTTGGAAGATCTACATGATGACACTAAAATTATTAATTTTTATTAATTATATATTTTTTAAATATTTTTATATATTTATTCATTTAAAAATTAATAAAATATTAAATTTAAGAAAAAAAATCAGAGTTTGGGAATCATGTTTAGAATGATTCAAGCTACTTAAATCTAATCTCAAAATTTTTTTAAAATATTTAAAATTAAAAAATATTTTTTTAATTATTTAAATAAAAAATTAATTATAAAATAAAAAATATATAAAAATAATATTATATTTTAGTTAATTTAAAAATATTATTTGAAGCATATAACATATTTATTTTGAATTTATAAAATTTAAAATAATTATTAAAATTATTTTAAAATTATATATAATTATTTTAATTATCATTAAACATCATATTTTGTTATACTTGCATATATTTATAAGAAAAAAATTTAAAGCATGACGTTCGTTCACTTTAATTAATCAGCTATTTTATAGTATATATTTATTTATATAAAAATTATTAAAAAAATAAAAAAATAAAAAATCAGAGTAAGTTTTGAAATTGAGAATAATATTTAGAATGATTCAAAATAATTGAAATATTTGAATCTAACTTGAGATTTTTTTTGAATTTTTTTTATAAATATTTAAATAGTAAAAAATATTATTAAATAAAAAATATATGTAATTAGTGTTATATTACAGTTAATTCAAAATAATTAGTATTTTATTATATCTGCAGAAATAAGTAAGAAGAAAGATCTAGAGCGTGACATCGGTTGGGATCATGGCGAGATGCTCTCGGCTCGGTATTATTAGAGATGCAAATGATGTAATACAAAGTTCAAGGGAGAGGTGACTAGGTTGAAGCAGCACCTGGCTGGTGGTTATCCTGATGTATCCATGTGTCGAAAATATCTGCAAGAGGTCCGACAATTGATGAAAAAATACTTTGCTGATTCGAAAGCAGCGAAGGAAAGGGTAAAGCAGAAAAGGACCGAAGTAGACCATCGAGCTGCAGAGCCATCTTATCACTCTAGAGAGCCAGAGGAGGCTTCTGCTCCAGATGATGAGGCACAGATTGAGGCTGTCATTCAGGCGAGCTTGACGGATCAGTACCGACAGGAGGAGATGGTCCGATACAGAGAGCAATTCGGACCATCATGCTATGAATCAGGATTTGGATCGGCGACTGGTGGGGGAGATTTCGAGTTAAGAAGGACTACCTCAGTCAGAGCCTGGTGGTAGAGGGAGCAAACGCAGTATGTCTTCTTTGTTGGGAGCTTTTGGCAGTAGGAGGAGGTCCTCCAGAGATATTCCAGTAGGAGCCAGCATTCAGGATTTGGATCCACATGCTTTGCCCAGCAAGGATTTAAAGCAGCAGAGAATTGATAGATGCTGAAAAAAGATAAGAAAGATATGTGGCGAGCTATTGGATTATGATTTCATTTCAGCCATATTTCAGTAAATACAGCAGCTAATCTTTACTACCGATCTACTATTTCAGTCATAGAGGCTGCCGATCAGGGTGTAGATTCTCCAAGATCTAAGGACATATATGGTCAGCTTCTTGACAGCAACAAGGAGGATCTACAGAGATTGATTGCTTCTTACAAAAATAAATGACCTACATACAGTCTGACAGTGATGTGTGATGGTTGGACAGATCCTACTAGACGGAGCATCATTAATTTTTTGACATACTGTGATGGAAAAATATTTTTTTACAAATCAATTGATGCTTCAGATAAGATACACGATGCCACATATATCCTTGATCTGATGAAGGAGGTGATTAATTCAGTGGGTGAGCAGCATGTCGTGCAGGTCATTACAGATAATGAATCACAATATAAGGCTGCCGGAGAGTTGCTGATGGAGCAGCGACCACAGATATACTGGACCTCATGTGCTGTACATTGCATTGATCTTATATTGATGGATATTGGGAAGATTCGCAGGGTGTAGCAGGTGGTGGAGATTGCCCAGACTATTACTAGATTTATCTACAACCATACATGGGTTCTTTCATTGATGCGGACGTATACTAGGAGGGAGATCTTACGATCGGATATCACACGATTTGCTACCAACTACATAGCACTTGATAGTCTTCTTCAGAAGAAAGTAGTCCTACGTTAAATGTTTGTCAGTATCGAGTGGCAGGAGAGCAGATATGCAAGGGCCGGCACTGATGGAAGTCATGTGGAGAATTTGGTGACGAGTTAGTCATTTTGGCAGCGGGCTGAGAAGGTAGTGAAGACTATTAAGCCTTTATATGAGGTGCTTCGCGCTGTGGACAGCGAGAGATACCTCCAGATAGGCTTCCTATATTACAAATGGAGAGAGCAAAGAAACAGATCAGTGAGAATGATCTCAAGCATGCTCAAGAATTCATTAATATCATTGAGCACCATTGGGACTATCAGATGGGTAGAGATTTGCATCTAGTTGGTAAGTTTGGATTCAAGAATGTTTTAAAAAATTTTTTCGAAGCATAAAAATAAAAGTGTGCTTAATTAGTCTTGAAATTTATCTGCAGCTTATTACTTGAATTCGAGATTTCAGTATATCATTTCGGAGATAGATATGGACAGCGAGCTTCTTGCTGCTCTTCGCAATGTCATATATAAGATGGTGTCTGATCTAGAAATCGCATCGTTGTGTCTGCAAGAGGTATGCTAGTTTAAAATAGATGTAATTATTTAACTAAATTTGATATGATATATTTATAAATAATAAATATATTTTATTTCAGACGAAACAGTTTAGAGAGGGATCAGACAGTTTTGGAGTTTCATCAGTTGTCGTAAGCAAAAAGTAGATCAATCCAGATAAATTATATATCAATAATGAGCAACATAGATTGATATGTAATTTGCTTAATAATATCATCAAATTTGATATGTAATTTTGCTTTTACAGCTGAATGGTGGATTCATTTTGAAATGTCAGTAGAAAATTTGAGACATATGGCTGTCCGTATTCTTTCTCAAACGGTCTCTGCTAGTGGCTGTGAGCGTAATTGGTCTACTTTCGTCCTTATCCACAGCAAACAAAGAAATCGTCTGATATAAAAATGCTTCGACGATCTTGTATATGTTCACTACAATCTGAGGTTGAGGCTAAAATACATTCAAGAGGAAGTTCAGTTGAAGTACACTGATCCGATGCTGGATGATTATGGCGACGAGGACGACGATCCGATCATCGGATGGCTTGCAGGTCAGCGGTAGGAGCCAGAGCTTGATGAGTTGGGGTCCCCTCCACGACCAGCCAGTGTGGTGGCGAGGGAGATCAGGGTGGATCCAGGGCAATGGGCAGAAGAAAATATTTTACATAGGGTTCCAGCTGATCAGCCACAGCCTGAGGGAGCACAAGGGATTCATTCATCACATGACTCACTGTCCGATACATCTTCCTAGAGATTCGAGTGAGAGATGTATAGACGATCCTCTCGACGGCCAGCAAGAAGGTATCCATCCTTCCAATCACAGGAAATTCGATCACAAAGGGGCACAAGGGAGGAAAAAAAAGACAGTTGTACGTGCACCACTCTCGAGAGTACAGGAGCTATCTGGCTCAGATACGGACACCAGGGAGAGCGATGATGATACTAGTAGTAGTAGCCATGGATCTGATGATCAGGGAGGAACTGGAGGACAAGAGACCACCGTTTATGGGACAGCCACAGGGTGACATTCGATTCACTGGTGAGTCTCAATTTACACATGTTACACAGGATAGGGATCATGGTGGATGAGTCGGTAGAGATCGTGGGGAGCCGATTTCATATAGACGACGGGCTCCTAGAGGTCGTCCAGCACATGATGCAGCTGCGGACGATCTTGCACGTGTAGGATCCATGGATGTATCTGCATCATCCTCGCATTATGAATTTTAGTATCTGCAGCCACATGATCCATATGCATATGGTGCATCTGAGGCATCGTCTTCTAGTGGTTACAATCCTATACAGTTTGGAGCATCTTACAGATCAGATTTTGCTACTGACATATTTGGATGGGCTCCTCCACAGCCATACCATCATCTCGAAGATACTTTTTAGAGTAAGAGTTTTAGTGAGAGATCTGAAATGTCTTACAATCCAGAGAGATTGTCTTATGGGATGAATATTCGAGAGTACGGTACAGCTTGACTAGAGGGTTAGACTGATATCCCTCCAGATTATGTTAATGATCCAGACATCTACGAGCATCACAGACACTCGACAAGAAATTAAATGCAAAGTACATCTTGAGGTTTGTATATTAGTTATTACGTTTTATACTTAAATATTTAAATATATTTTAATGCATATTTTATATATATTTTTTTAATTTTAAGATGACATAGTTGAAATATAATGTAAATAAATATATATTTAAAATTTTTGATCAAGAGTCTTTGTACCGCTATCTAACTCTAAATTGAATCCAAATATGTCAATAATATGCAATATAATGCCATTTTGAGGTTGTATTTATCAATTATTAACTTTAACATCCAAAAAAAAATTGAAAAAAAATTATGTACCGATATCGAACCGGTATGCTTTGGCGTACCGTATGTCGGTACGGTATCGGTACTGTACCATATCGGACCGGCATTGGCATGCCATTCGGTATCGGTCCAAAGAACCTTGCTTAATAGGATATTCAGATGCTGATTTTTTGGATGTAGATTAGATAGAAAAAGTACTAGTGGAACTTATCAATTTTTAGGAGTTAACTTAATCTTTTGGTTTAACAAGAAGCAAAATTCGATGGCACTGTCTACGATCGAGGCTAAATACATTGCAATCGGAAGTTGCTGTGCTCAAATCTTGTGGATTAAGCAACAACTTGAGTACTTTGGCATCAAACTCAATGAAACTCCCATAAGATGTGATAACACTAGTACTATTAATCTAACTAAAAATTTAATTCAGCACTCTAGATCAAAGCATATTGAAATTAGACATCATTTCATAAGAGAACATGTCCAAAATAATGATATAATTTTTGATTATGTATGTACTGAAAAATAATTGACTGACATCTTTACCAAGGACTTAAGTGAAGATAGATTTTGTAAAATTAGGAGAGAATTAGGAATCCTTGATCCATCAGCTTAAGTATCTTTCTGATTCCAAGTTCTTTTTGTCAAAAATTCATTGAATCAATTTTTGAGCTCAATTCTCATCTCTCATTTCTTAAATGCTCAAAACTATTTTTCATATGATCAATCCCTTATATAGGCACCCTTCCCTCAAATTTCAAATTTTTTCAAAATTTTTTCATCATTTTTTGGAATTTTTCTAGCCATGAGTCGATCATAGGGTAAATTTGTAATTTTCATTAAAATCCATTGGGCTTATTGGGAAATCTTCGTTAGTTAAGCAGGCCGACCCTTTGCCTTTCATCTTCCTCATCCCATCGAACAAAAATCCCATCCCTCTCCACTCTCTCAACTGCAAAAATTCTCTTAAAATCGCTCTTCCCATCCGGTTTTTCCCTTCAAATCGTCCTTTTAGGAATTAAATCCCTTTTCTTTTTCTTCTTCGTTTGGGCGGATCAAGCTTACCCTAGCTTCAAACTCTTTTCTCCAAACCGGCGGTCTATCTCTCCAAAATCTTTGTTTTTCCTTTAAAATTCTTTCCACTCTACCTCTTATTAGGTCTTCTAAGCTGTTTGCAAGTCTCTCTTGTCCGAAATGGCTCCCAAAATGAAGCAACCGCAGAGAAGAAAGTTTGCTCATGGGTTAGAGGAGGAAGTGCGCAGAAAAAGAATGACAGTCGAGCCTTCTCTTACTCCAACCCCAGTTTCAAGTCCTGCTCCAGCTTCTTCACAGTCCCCACTTAGTCCAAGCAAGATACCACTCTCCAATCGAAAAGTAGAACCTGGGAAGAACATAGATTTTAAGTTTTTTAAAAAAGAGGGGTTCTCACTTGGATCAAAAATTAAAAGCCAAGGATGGGAGTTTTACTGTCTATTTAAGAAAAATACTTATGTTGATTTGGTCAGAGAGTTCTATTTAAATTTAAGTTACTACAATGGAACAGTAAAGTCTTTAGTGAAAGGTGTTAACATTATTCTTGATCCATTGCATTTGGGACAAATCTTGCACTTGTCTTGTAAAGGTTATACTCATTTGGATCTCCCAATCAAAGAAGAGGGACTAAGTGTTATTTTAGGGAGGGCATTTATTGAAAATTTAAATAAAGGATACTTTCAGTAGAGATGAGACTTTTGCATCACATGGTGATCAAACTTTGTCCCTAGGAGTGGCAGGCATGACCTCTTATCTGATAGGGATATATGCATCATGTATCATGTGATCATCGAGACCTCCTTGAACCTTCCTACTCTGATGATTGAGGCCATGAGAGAGATCCTAAATAGGTCTAAGGCTCACCTGCCTTATGGTATGGCACTCATTCTGGTCTTTAGAAGGTTCGAAGTCTGTTTTGAGGGGGAGACAGTCACCAGATTATCATATTCTGACATCATCAACCACCACACACTGCATCGCATGGATTTTTCAAAGACTGATGACGGTTGGTCGAAGGGTGTTGAGGAGAGAGCAGAGGAGGGAACGTCTTCACTTCCTTGTGATCACAGAGCATCTCCTGATATTCAGTTTGTGTCTGATCACGAGGCTGGTCCCTCAGAGTCAGTGAGGAGGGATGTTTTTGTACCACAGTCAGGGAGTAGAGTAGATCTTTAGTGATCAGACTTGTAGACGATCAGATTCAGTTGATTTTTCAACAGGTTGCTTTTATCTTATCCCAGTAGTTTGCCACCTCAGATTTTACTCAGAGGACGACATCTCAGGCTGATTCAGACCAGACTATGATCTCTTATGTCTCTATTGTCTTTCAGATGCTTACAGTTCAGTCCGCACGACTTGAGGAGCTTGAGAGATGTATTCTGAGACTGACGGACAGAGTTTTAGATTTGCAGATGCAGGTATTAGCCTTAGCCCATCTCCAACCGCAAGAGGACATCACGGAGGTCTCCAACCTGTCTGCAGAGGTGGTTAGGCTTCGAGGCATTTTGGAGAGTGGCTTTGATTTTTTGAGGAGAGAGATCAGGAACTCCAGTGAGGCTGCCTTTACTCAGATTGGTACCCTGATACAGTCCATGTCGAGAGCTTTAGATCAATTGGACACCATCAGACTTGCTCTCCTAGCACAGCACATATCTTTCCAGGCTCCAGGATCTTCTCATCCTTCTGCTCGTGCCGGTACCTCTATCCGTGGCCGAGATAGATGTGGTCAAGGACGTGCCTGTGGCTTTGATCCTGAGTCTCCTCATCATATCTCTGACTCTTCTGATTCTGATGTCTCTAATCATGATATTTATTAGATCTAGCATAGTTAGTCTTTTATGTCTAGGATCTAACTTATGACCTTTGTATTTGTTGGTTGATTGACTCATGGATAGTTGTATTTTTTTTTATTATCCATGATGTTTGTATGGCTTATGTATTTTGACTTGACTCTTATGTATTGTGATACTTATGTATCTGATAACTTTTCAGTCATATTTTGGATATATATATATATATATATATATATGCTTTTAACTTTTATGAATATCATTTGGATTGATTTTTATGAATGCATCAATTGAAATGTCTTAATTATATGATATAAAAAATGCCTCATATATGTGCTATGAAATATTATGAATGGCAATATTTTCTATATGAGCAAATTGAAAAGTTCTTTATGATTGCTATAGTGAGGGGGAGTCTTTTTTATTTTTTTTTAAAACCCCTTAAGATCTTAATTGATGTTGTCAAAAAGAGGGAGTAGAGAAATAAAATCGGACAATAAGCAAATTTGTCAAAGAAAATAATCTTATAAGTAATTTTCAAACTAATCTTCAAACTACTCATGATGCATTTTATTCAAATAATTGGCTATAATGTTTAAGTGATGCATCTTCATAAATTTGAAATTCTTAATCAATGCTTTATATATGTTATATTTTGCTTTTGCTCAAGTATTTTGTTATCATCAAAAAGGGAGAGATTGTTGCTCCATGAATTGATTTTGATGATTACAAAATATTTGAGGGGGTTACTAATGATTTTGGCTTGAAAAAAGATTTATTATATTTCAGGGGCAAAATTGTAATTTTATCAAATTCTGATTCGAAAGTCTCAAGAGCAAGAACAGAAGATTTGTGATCTATTGGAGGCAATTTCATATTTTTTGGATGTAAATTTTGAGAGAAAATCAAGTTTAAAGAAAAAGATCGATCCCTGTCAAAAGAAGCTGAACGGCATGCTATTTTTGGCTGGCACACCCAAAGGGGACGATCCTAGGGTCGACCCTTGGCAGGGTCGTCTCCTGTGCCAGGGGTCGACCTCTGTTGTCTGTGCAACTCAAAGATACAGAACAATCACTTTTTGTTCTGCGCCACAGGGGTCGATCCCTGTGCAGGGGACGACCCTAGGGTCGACCTCTGTGACGGAAAATCTCTATAACGACTAGTTTTCAGTCCGTTTTGGCCGCATTTAATGTTCATTTAAAGCTCTTCAACGGCTCTAAACCTGTCCAGATTTCTCTCTAGCATCTATTGAAGATATAAAGGCACTTAAAGGAGGAAAAAATACAAGAGATTCAAGCATTCATTTCAGCCTTAAGCAAAAAGCTCTCTTCAAGCAAAAGAAGCTTTCATTTCAAGTTCACCAATCCCTCAAGAGCTCATTCAAGTCTTCAACAATCTTGAGGAAAATCAGAAAAGCTTCTTCCTTGTTGTGTAAAGTGTGCTTAAAGTTTTATTTGCTCATTAAAGGAGCTAAACTTGTATTTCTTTGTCATTAACTCTTATACTCTGTTTCTGTCTTGATCTTTAGTTTGGGAAGGATTTCAAAACTTGGATAGGTTGATCCGAACCTTGAATCGGATTGTATTGGGTTGGCTTGTATCCGAAAAACAAGTGTTCTAGCTTGGGATAGCTAGAGTCGGAGGTACCGACGTTGTATTCTTGTTGAATATGTTTTAGTGGATTTAAATTTTCAAGTAGGAGCTTGGGGAGTGGATGTAGGTGTAAGGTTGGCACCAAACCACTATAAACCTTGATTGTTTGTGGTGTGCTTACTTGCTCTCTATCTAAATTTTTTTATTTTCTTGTATTCTTGCATCTCATTTCTATACTTTGCTTAAATCACTTACTATATATAACTTGCTTATTATTACTTAATCTTTGTGGTTCTAAATCAACTATAAAATTTCAAAAACTCAATTCACCCCCCCCTCTTGGGTTGCATAGCTGGGCAACAGTCAGAGATCCTCCATCGGTAAGTTCTGTTTTCTGAAACTAGGAGAGATTCTGTTGGTAGAAAATTAGGTCAGATTCTTGGCTTGTATTCAATTCTCCTCCAGTTCCACTCAATCTTTCTTGCTCTTCCACTCTTTTCCATCCCTGTTTTCAAAGCTCGATCTGACTTAAGTATTGGAGGGTCAAGAACCGGAGGATCCCCATCTGGTTTCTTGATTAGTTTTGCAGATTGGAGTTCCCGCCAAGTCGCAAGGATCACTCCAGCCCAATTTTACTCTAGGCGATCTACTCTACTCCAGATTTTGAGTCTTGCAGCAACAAGTTTAAAGGCTCATTAAGGTTGTCCATAAATTTTCGGAAAAGCATCTAGTTCTGTGAAAAATAGGCTTAGAAGCAGGAGGCAATAGCAAGAATTCTTAATCTTAAGATGGGGAAATTTCTAATCTGTTACCTTTGTCTCCCACTTTAAAATTGGAAGCTTCACTCGAATGAGTAACTTCCATTTGTTAACAGAAGTGACTACCAATTACTGTCTCATGAACATCAGCTGATGTTGATGCCATGTTCCCTGCAATCCAAAGTTACCATACCTTTCTAGATTAGGTGTTTGATTGTATGAATTTAATTTGCAGGAGTTTTTCCTGGACGCGGGGACTAAGGGGACAAAATCAACTGTCTATTAGCTTAATATGATGGGAGTTATTATGTAAATCCAAAGTGCCAGACGAGTTGCACACACCTGATTTTCAACGTGGCAATATGTTTTGCTTGGTGAACGGATGTGGAGGATTTGATGCTCTCCCATGCTGGAATGGTAGTCTGTGATCCATGGTTTCTAGTATTCAAGATCAAACCACGGGCTTTCAAATTGAAGGCATCAACCATTGTCCCCTTTCTGGAAACAATTTCTGCTTGTTGTCCAATGGAATTTGTGGGATTTCTGTTTTTCATTGGACTGGTGGCTGGGCTTGCATTAGCTTAACATTTCCCTACTCTTTGCAGTTGTAGCCTGGAAAACCCATTCTAGTGTTTCTGATCAACTGACTAGAATGCAAGATCAGGCTTTACGGGATATCAAGCTTCAATGCTCAGTGTAACCAGAGGTGCCCATAAACATGTATTGTTGGAATTAGCCTCCTGCTACAATGCAGGCTCGTTTAAGGAGCTGGCATCTTGATAGCAGCAGCATTTTTTGGGTGATGAGCTTCTATGGGTTCCTCATAATGAAGGTTTCCATATGTCCTTGGGCCCAAACACCTTTCAGGAGAGGTGGTTTTATCTGAGGTTAAAGCCTTTGGCTCTTGCTGAGCAACAAGTTAGCTGATAACATGCAAAAACTCAATTGGATGACTGAACAACAATGTATTTTGCAAGGTTTGCCATAAGACAATGGAACCCATTTTCCTTGCTTGTCATTTCATCATACACTTGTGGTACACTATAGAGCACAGATTTAAGGATGATTTGGCGGTCTGTGTTTTCTATGTTTGGTTGAGGCACTATTTTGATTGGGATTGCCTAATGGTGATAATGTTGTATAGTCTGCCTGGAAAATACTCATCTGGAAGGAATCTCCTCTCATGGATGTGTTGCACTTGGCCAACTTCTTTGCAATGCTCTTGGGCAAGCATCATGCTAGAGAGGAGAGACCGAAGGTATCTTTGGCCATTTTCGGGTTTGCTGATGACAGTGGAGAGTGATTAGGAAGAAAACCCTCTCTGATTCAAATGCAGGCGAATATGGTGATAGGTTTTGAGGGAGCTAAGCTGAGCTGTCCCAATGGCGTATTAAGAGGATGGTAGGGAACTAAGGCTAGTATGTACCTTGTCAATGTTATTCTATTGCTCATCCTATGTGCATTCTTGCCCTTTCTTTTCCCCTTGTTCTTCTTTTCTCCTTCTCTGAGGCAAGGTTCCTCTGAGCAGTCCTCTTTATAATTTCATAAACTTAATGCGGTGGTAGTAACCTTTGTCATGTTTTCTAAAATAGTTATGAAAGTATTTGCGGAAATACTTTAGAACTAAGAGAAACATGGGATGATCAAGTGCATGAAGAATGGCAAACAAATTATTGTTAGTTCACCATGGTATTTATCCTACAATAAGGCAAATTAGATCATTCTTTAGCTTGTCGTAAACCTTTCCATGCATGTGCATGCTCAAGTGTGTGTGTAGGTCTTCTTCTTCTTCTTTTTTTTCTCTTTTTTTTGTGTGTGTGTGTGCGCGCGCGGAGTGGGGAGCAGAGTTGAATCTCAAGCATAATATTTGTTTTCCAGTTGGGCTTTGGTAAGAACTACTCAGTTCAAAGCCTGACCTATTGATACATTTATTTTAACATCTGAACAATCACAAACAACACATTTCCACCTACTTGGGCTTGGTGATACAAAACCTACTTCACCATACATCTCTATCAAGAACCAGATCATTTTATCAAAATTAAACCACCAGATCTTTCAGAACAATTTGCATTTGTATTTCATGGAAAAACATGAGCATGCCCATTCCGTTTTCTCTTGGTTACAGCATCACTTATGCTATCGCACATCTTCCTGGTTCCCAATTATCACAAATGGTTATGGATCAGTTTCATAATACACATATAATGCATCAGGCATGCTCAATAGAGTTGATATCCAATTGCTGCTCTTCTTTAATTATGGGTTTTCTGTTGGTTTTCCTTCGAACAAGGAAGAATGTGGAAGTTTCTCATTTAGTAATTCAGGAAGACCTCTTCATGGCTATTCTTGAAATCCCTGTTTCTTAGGTGATTTATGGTCCTTCACATATCAAACCTGGAGGATTTGGGTGGTATCTTCACATGCAGATGCAACTCATGTGTCAGCGGTGGGGAAGGGTGCTCATGTGATTGGTGTGTGGTGTCCATTGTAGACACTTTGTGACAGAAGACCTGCTCGGTTCATCTCAGTCAAAAACTAAATTGTTCTATAAGGTTAAAGCATCAAATGTTTCCAAACAATCTTTATGCATCCATTTTCTGATTACCTTTTGATACTAACATTACTAGTATTATAGCATGTCTTCTTCCTGGTTACCAAATCATGACAGATGGTTTTTTATCAGTTTTGCAATGCTAGTATAGTGCATCTGACAAACCTAACAAAATTGTTTTCCTTGTCTAATCTCTGCTTTTCTTTACTTAGGTTGTTCCCCCTCTTTTGTCCTCTGTAGGAGGAATCAGACTGCTTGCTCTGCCTTTTTTTAGTTTTAGCCTGATTGAATGCTCTGCTGCTATTCCAGCAGGCAGTTCTCTTCATGGCGGTGCCTTAAATCCCTGTTTGGCACATATATGTAGCCCTTAACAGGTATTTCTTGGCAGAATTTGCTCTGTATCTTCACATGCGGGTGCAACTCGGGTTGACAAGTGCACAGGGTGCATGTGCTTGGTATCTGGTGTCTGGTATAGGCACAATCTTAATTCTACAGAGCATGAGCTGCTGCTCTAAAGCACAATGCACATGTGGGATAATCTCTTTCCTACATAAACTCATGTGAGCATGTTTGCGAGTGGGACAGCTTATGCTGTACTGTTAACTGGGAAAGTGGTGGAACATGTTAGAATCAGGCATGTTTGAATCATTTGCTCATATGTTTTCATTTCTTTTGTTCAGTGTAAAAATAAAGTGACCTTATCCAGTTAAGATGATTGAATTATTATCACTCTTTACTCCACTTGCTTCTTGTTCACATTTGTCACATATGGGATACATGTAGTATCTCATGTGGATTGCCTGTGAATTGACAGAAGATATTTTTCAGCTGGTGGGTTCACAATCCTTAAGATCTTCCTTTGGCTTCAATATCAGTCATATCACCCCGCATAGATCTAGTGTATATGCAGTTTGGCTGGGACTTAATTGCAGCATTGCTGTTGAGCTCAACAAGGACTCTGTTGACATGTCCTCGTATTTCCTGTTGCAGATGTTTCTGTAATATCTTCTCTGGTGTCTCTTCATCCATTGTGTAACAAGTAATCATATAGTTCTGCGTATATGTGTACCTTGCAAGCACTGTTTTCTGACACCATTACCATGGGAAAAAATTCCTGATAGTCTAGAAAGGTGCATCATTTTGTCCATGAAAGATCACCATATCCTTTCTTCAAGACAACCTCTTTTATTTCCTTGTTACTTGCTGCATCCATCGCTTTGCTGCAACTACCACCTTTTCTTTGACCATCTCGTACATTTTTTTTGAGTTTTATTGCACATTTATGTTTGCATTCATCTTTGACAAGCTTGTCTTTTGCTTATATAATTTATTATTTGTGCAACATTTGCATACTTCTTCATAAGCTGGCTTTGCTATTTTGTTTGATAAGAAATGGTATTTCTAACCGGCGTTCAGCAGTCACATAAAAGAATCTTCACTCCATGCACGCTGTTCCAACTCCAGATCATACGATACTGTTTTTCTTTTCATTGAACCAGTTAATATTCAGTAACAATTGTTTTGCAATCCAGCCATCCTCCATGCATCTATTTCATCGGTTTTTCAATCGCTCCATGCAAGCGTTATAAAAAAAAGAAAAGTGGTCTCAGTTGAATTCAGTGTTATGTACTTCCTTTCCCTTACCATTTCTCTTGATTGTTACCATGCCAGAGTCTGCAACATTTCTTCTCTTCAGTTTCTAGAATCTACAATCAATTCCACAATGCGCCACCCATATTGGGTCATCACAACTCTTCAGTAGATCGTTTTTTGTTCTTCTTTTCTCTGTTCCGCACTGCATTACAAGGGAGCAGCTTTCCCCAATTTCCAGACAATGGCGAGGACGGCCATGTAGCTCTGTTGCTGTTAAAGGAGACCCCTTCTCTGCATGACTGTGCTTTGAATTCCTGTTCTTTTCTAGATGAGAAACAAGCATTATACATGCAATGTGAAGGACACTGGGTAGTGTCTTCACCTTTAAATGCAACTCGGTCGCTATCAGGCAGGACGCCATGTGATTGTGGTTTGGTGTCAATTATTGGCACGAGCATGGCTCAGCGGACAGAGCCACCTGGTATTTTCATAGAGCCTGGGCTGCTCCATGAGTAGCAGAACATGCATGTGTGCGGCCACACAGCAACCGGTGGGCATGCGGGCGGTCTAATTTTCTTGGGCGGAAAGGCAGCAGTTACCGCCTGTGGGCATGGCAGGTTCGGTATGCGCATGCATGCCTGGCTGCAAGCATGTTTTTCTATCGTGGCTCACGTGCGTTCTTTCTACCATCGGCATGAAACGATCAGCTTTAATCTGATTCAGATCAAATAATTAGGTTCTGATCTGATGAGTTTCAGACTGTCTTAGTGGCTTGTATGTGTTTTGACTCGTGAAGCTTAGGTCAAGTGTTCGAGACCAAGATCCATTTTCCAGTCATTAGAACCAGATCAGGTCTGTTTTTGTTCACTTTGCATGCTTTTAACAGTATCTTGTTTGGAGGTTATCCACTGGTAGGGTCACATATGGATGAAATATCCTGCTATTATGGACAATTATGGGCATAGGGGTGTTTGTCAGATAAACATATGGTGATTGTGACATCAAAATATCAGCCATCTATAAATCTCGATCTATAACAAGAGCTGATATCTTATATGCATTAAACAATATGAGGATTCTTGTGGTGCTTCTATGGACTCTTGAGTCCATCCATCTAAATGCTTGGATTTTGAGGATCTTAACAACAAATATGCATCAAAATATCTCCACTCATATCTAAAGCTGAATAGATGGTGGAGAATTTGAAAATCCGGATGTCTAAATTAATGTGCCCAAGAATATATAATCATCAAAAGAATCCTTAATTTATCTGATATGGGTCTATTATTCTTCAATATTTGCAAATATTAAAATTGTAATTCTAATTTTATTTGGTGGAATTTATATATAAAACAAATAATTTTTGATGTATCTTTAGCAAATACGAGAACTGCATTTCTAATTTTCTAATGCAGACTAGTTAAAAGGTTGGTAGTTCTCACGGATCAAATGGTTAGATGTTTGATTTTTATTTTTTTTTTCAAAGATAACACTCTAAACCCTTCTCCGGATGCTGGTTGCTCGTTCCGCAATGTGGGATGACATCAAAAAGAGAACCATACAATGCAAAAAGAGAAGGGAGAACTATTCTTTTGATTAGTGACACTCCTTTTTTTTGTCATTTATATCGAGTAGGAGCTTTACGAGGGAAGGAGCATCCACACCTTAATCAATGGAGATGGTATCCTCACCACCAGATATAACTTTTAGTTGGATCAAATCCACTGTTAACTGATAGATCAGTTAAATCATGAAGCATCATGCATGAAAGCATGTGTATTGCCTTTTTTCCGTTTTACTTATCCACGTATCTCTCTATGTAGCAGTGGATCTTATCCAATCAATAACCACTCATGAGACCGATAATGAATTGCCCAACCTGAAAGGGAAATGGATGGACCTAGCTAACTGCAAGGTGGCACGTTGGCACTCGGCTTCCCTTGGCTATCCTCCCTTTTTTTTTTCCCCATTATTTTAACTCCCATCATTGCTCTCCACTGTTCCACCAATCCCCTTGAGGTCAGCTCGTACGTCCCGTCGAGCGACCTTTCGGCCGTGTCTTTGTATCATTGGGTCGTGCACTTGGGAGAATCCCCAGCTCTGGCGCGTGTCCCACCACGCGCCGGGTCCCGACGCCTGAGGCGCAAAAGCGCCCTCCAATGGCGGCCGGAGAGCGGGGTGGTGAAAACCATGGCCGATCCGGTGACGTCGGCAGCCTCGTGCCTTTTCAATTAGTTAGGGCCCATACCCAAGTTAGCAACATAAAAGACGCTACGAAGCTTACCCCTAGGTATAGGAAACTGTTCTCTTTTAAGAATACTTAGAAGTACATACCTGTGAGTATCCGTCAGGTTCTCTCCGTGGAAGAGACGATTAGCGGTTCGCCGCGCCCCATGCTGCTGCCTATATTTCCTAGGCCCAACGACCCGTACCAACCTCTGCACCGGAATCAGATGTTTAATTGTTCAGTTCTCAGCTGGTAGAATATGTTGTGATTGATTGTTATGGAAATTTGAGCTGGAGTGCGGCCGGGTGTCATTGGAGCATGGGATTTATTAAATAGGGGAGAGATGTGAGGTGTCTCGGGCTACTGGTAGAATAAGGCATGCATCACGTACGCATGCACATGTAACACCGAACCAGACGTCTAAAGGTAACTGACAAGTGGAGCTAGGTGATTGATTGGTGCGTGCTGCATCCACGCGGCTCTGTAAAAGGGTGAGAAATAATAATTGAAGTGCTGCCTTCGAGGAGTTAGTAACGTGAGTGAGAAATGTGGAACCGTCGAGAGTGCTGGGCTCCTGTGTGTAGCTGGTCGTGGAGCGAAGGGGACGAGGGCGCTTCCTTTGGTGGATGGAAGGGTCAAGGATTTTCTTTTCTTATTTGGCTGGAGACGGTCGAGTTTTTTTTCTTTTTTTTTTTCCGTACAAGACGAGCGTTCGTTTAGCTACTCTGGAGCTTACTGGAATCTATTTAATCGAGAAACCAGCTTTCAGACCAACAAGATTGGTGTCTCGGATGAGCAGCGGTACACTACAGGAAGGAAAGGTCTTTCGTGATTTTAACTTGCCGTTACTTCTCAAAAGCATTGGAAAAATCTTTAACACTAAAATTTCACGATGCTTAACCTGTAAACCATCGACCACTGCCAGCCAGCTAGAAATTTAATTAAGCAACACATTTTTACATCATCTATTGAAAAATCTTCGATGCTTTTATCATCAGTATTGGATATTGGTATTTCTCATTTTACATGTGATCTTGCAATGGGCTTATTAAAATTACCTGACCTTGCAATTGGTTTGAGACTTTCCTCCCTTGAAATCTTTCTTTCCTTGTGACCTTACCTTGCATCAGAGCGAACAATGGTCAAATTTATAACTGCATAGTCTTGTAACAAGTTTATTAAAATATGGTGAAAATTTACTATGTTTGTGGTGTTTCATTCATTTGTGGGTTGTCTACTATTAATTGCTGGTGTAGTTTACCAAAGAAATAATTTCTCATGGTATAACAAGAAGAAAGAAAATGTTTATGGGGAGTAGAATTCAAACCAATTGAAGCTTGGAGAGAGGTTGAAGGGCACGTTTGCATGTGAAATGCAATCAAAAACTTAAAGCAATAAAATCGAAAACAAGATTGAGTACGTGGATTCTGGATGAAATATTAAATACTTTTTTTCTAATTTTTTTAGGCAAGTTGCAATTTTAATTAAAATTCTCATACAATAAACAAAAGTTGGATAAATAAGTTGAAGTCCAATAAAAATTATTTGGATGAAATCTATAATTTTATTAAATTTGTTATTGAGAAATCATCTATAAATGGCATGATTCTATGTTCATATTGAAGATATGTAAATTGTGTTTCACTCACTCTGAAAATTATTGAAGAATATTTAGTATGAAATAAGTTTATAAAAGATTGTACTGAGTGAGTATTTCATGGAAGGTCTATATTGCCGTCTCTATATAATTGATCCTCCCATATAAAATACACATGGTTTTGGATCTACTAACGTGAAAAGATATCTTACAGAAGAAGATGATATAAGAGGTTTGCTCAAAAATATCTGCGGACTTGATTTTAGGATTTTAGGAGACTCCAATAAAGGACAAGAAGCAATCGAGATGTTTTATGAGTCTACATTTACTAATCCTCTGTATGCTGAGGAGCTAATATATTCATCTAATGATAGGTAGCTCGGTATTGCATCATGATGAAAGATTGTGGTCAAAAATTATATCTTGGCTGTAAGAATTTTTCTAAAATATCTTGTGCAATTATTCTATTTAAAATATTTGAATAGTTGGTTTGGCAAATCTTTTACTATGTTGCTCCAATTACTAAAGAAAGCATTTTCGAAAGGCTCCACTTTGTAATAGTTGTCCTAATAAAGCAATTAGATCTTGGATATTGGAAGATATATGGTTATCCTAATGATTGTATATTATATCATGGTGAAAAAGTTAACTAAGAGTTATGCTATGTATATAGATCTATACGGTGGATAACATTTAAAGAAGATGAGAGTGCTCTATTAGATGAAGTGGATGATCCATGAAATAAGAAAAAATCGATCAAAATATTGAGCTATTGTCCTCTAATATCAAGATTATAAAGGATCTATATGTCAATGAAGATGGTTTTATCGGTGAGGTGACATGATGAATGAGACACAAAGGATTTAATGTTAAGAAACCTAATGGATAATTTAGTATAAAAGCATTTGATGGTAGGTATCTTAATTTTGCCTCTAATCCTTCCAATGTTAGGCAGGATTTAATTAGTGATGGGTTCAATCCATTCCAGATAATAAGTTCCACTGGCAACACTTGGTCGGTTGTGTTAATTCCATATAATTTGTCACATAAATGTATAAAATAATTGTCAGTTATTCTATCAATAGTTATTCCCAATGATAAGAGACCAAAAAATAACATTAATATTTGTCTATAATCTTTAATAGAGGAAGTGAAACAATTATGGATCACCGCGATCGGGATGCTGTGCGAGTCAGGATCACAAATTCTTTATTTTAATAATCAGATACTTAAACAGTTAAAACTCTTCTTTTGGACTATCAATGATTTTTCTACATATCACAATTTATTTGACTAGAGCACTAAGGGGCATGTTGCATATCCTTCTTGTGAGGATTCAACCTATTTGTATTGGTTAAAGTATGGAGCAAAATTTTGTTGTATAGGCCATCATTGATGGTTGGAAGAAAATTATCCATTTCAATTATAAAAAAATTTATTTGATAATACTATGGAGTTACAATATATTCATACTTTGCCATCTAGATTGATGTTCTTAGAGAAATGCATAGAATCAATTATAGTTATTGTAAGCTTTCTATGTCTTCAAAGAAAAAGGGAAGAGGGGAGGTTAGTAGCTCAATGAATGAAGGGTTAATAAAGGAGGTTAATATTAACAATCTAGATGCAGGGGTATTTAAGGATGTAGATAACTTCTTCAAAGATGATGATAATTTAGATAGACATGAGAATGATGTTGAAATGATGATAGCACCAACATATACTACCTTTAAGCAATTGTGGAACAAGTGAACAATTTCTTTAATCTACCTTTTAGAGATATAATCTTTTCTAGCATAATTTTGATGTGGTGCATATAGAAAAGAATGTATATGATATATTATTAGAATATTATTAAATCTTGATGGAAAGATCAAAAATAATTTGAAGGTACATCTTGATTAAAAAGGTGGGTATGAAATAGGAGCCTTATATCAAAATACTTCTTGACAATAAAACTTATCTACCTTTTGGATGTTGCTCAATATCTGTTCAAGAGAAAGATTGTTCTTAATATTTAAAATAAAATGTCAAAATTTCTAATAGATATGCATCAAATATTTTATAATGTGTAAATCTCAAAAAATAGATACTTTCAAATCTTGTAAGTCATAATAGTTATATTTTGATGCAAGATATCTTTTTGCTAACTTTAAGATTGTTTACTATATCTGTTCTTAACTATCATCATTTTTAAGGTATTATGCTCTAAAGCTCTTGTTTCTTAAGAGCTTGATGAAATAGAGTCTCGCATTGTATTAACACTTTGCCAAATGAAGAAGATTTATCCTTTTAGATCTTTCACTATGATGGTTCATCTAGTCTTTCACTTAACTTTAGAGACAACTTGATGAACTGATACTTTATAGATGGATTTATCCTATTAAAAGTAAGATATTATAGACTCTATAGTTATTGTTACGTCTCTAACCCGAGATCAGGAGTTAAGGGTCGCGATAACCACTGCATAGTCATGAAAACTCTCCTCATAAGTATGTAAGGCATCTTATCATGAAATCATAAAGTAATAATGGAATAAAATTTAAATAATTAATATTCAATTTTAATTCAAATAACTAAATCAAATATCTTACAAAATAATATTCTATAGTCTTATATCAAGTTTTAATAAATTTTAATATAAAATAAATATATCAAAGTTTGTCTCTAGTTTGCTCTCTATAATGAATCTTCGAGTCAAAAATTAGATCTCAGAATCTATAAAAATAATAAAATATAAAGTAATAATGAGCTAGATAGTCCAGTAAATAATGTATCCTTTGGTTAGATAAATCAAGTAATAATAATATATTAAAAAATAAATATGTAACATGCATCAATTCAAACATATAGTATTAATCAAAATAAGATCTATACGAATTCAATCTTTTTAAATTCATTTTAATTCATATATCAATTTCTTTCAAAATATTCAGTTCACCTCGATAGTCATGAACTACGACTACACTTATATTCTGTGATTAGGTCAGATGAGCTCAGAATAGACAAGATGCCAACGTATATCCCCCACCGTTAGGATGTCAATAAATCAGTGCATAACCCCGACCGACAAGATGTCGATAGATCAGTGCATAATCTCTACTAGCAGAATGTCGATATATCAGTGTAGAATCTTCATTGATAGGGTATCGATATATCGGTGTAGAATCTTGACAAATAAGATATTAATGTACCAGCGCATAATTTTCACTAGTAGGATATTGATGTGGCAGTATATAACCCCCATTGTCAGGATTTCGATACATAGGCTGTGAGTTGAAATCCATCTTGATTCCAATCTTTCTTTCAATAAAATTAGTTTTATATTTTAATTGAATAATATACAAAATCATCTGAAATCAAAATTAATTGATCACAACTTTATATTGAAATCAATGCCTTCGATAATGCATCAATAGTATTCTATAAAAGATTTCACAAATAAATATTATGCTTTATGTTGGTGCAAAAATCCGTCTGCGTCGGAGAAGCTGGAGTCGAGGGAGTTGCGGTCGCCGTCGGAACCTGCAAAAGAAGTCTAAATCGGAGTTGGGGTTGCTCCGGCAAGACCCTCCGATGCTCAAGTCAGTTCTCTGCCTCAACAAGAATGGAGTGCTCGAACGGAAATTTTAACAGAGTTTTGGGATAGAAATTGGAGCTTAGAGAATAACGTATCTGGGGTCCCTCTTTTATAGGCGGAGGGGGCAACAGACTGATAGCGATGTTTGTAACCGTCTGGCAGTGGGCTGCCCAGGGTCAGGAGGAGTTTGTTGCGAAGAGTAGTGGAGTGAAATCGTGGCCATCGCCTGGACATGCCACGTGGAGTCTGTTGCGGGGAGTGGAGCGGCGTCCGTTGTCGCGACTTACCAGAGGGTGGAGGAACCGCGCGGTATCCATCACAGGAAGTGGAGCAGGATCGTAGCCATTATTGTGGTCTGTCAGGGAGTGATGGAGCCACGCAGAATCCGTCGCAGAAAATGGAGCAGAGTCGTGGCCGTTACTGCGGCCTGCCAGGGAGTGATGGAGCCACGTGGAATCTGTTGCAGGAAGTTGAGCAGAGTCGTGGCCATTATTGTGGTCTACCAGGGGGGTCCAGGCCTGTCGGTCGAAGTTTGGTTGGAGTCCGATCTCCGTAGAAGTCCGGACGGGGATCATTTGTCGAGGAGTCTCGGCCAAGGCCTGCCTGCAACAGAAATCCGAAAGGAATTCATCCATAATGAAAGTTTGGGTGAAGGCTTACGGTGGGAATCCGGCACGGACCGCTCGTGGTAGAAATTTGAAGTAAATCGTTTGCAGCGGAAACTCGGAGTGAGTCGCTTGCGGTAGGAGCTCGGAGTCCGGCTCCTGTAGGAGTCCGGACGAAGTCTTCCTATAGTCGAAGTCAGGGACGAGGTCCGTCTCCCGTAGGAGTCCGGGCGAAGTCTACCTGCAATTGAAGTTGGGGGCGAAGTCCAGTTCCCGTAGGAGTCCGGACGAAGTCTATCTGTAATTGAAGTCGGGGGCGAAGTCCGGTTCCCGTAGGAGTCCGGACGAAGTCTGTCTGCAAGTGAAGTCGTGGGCAGAGTCCGGCTCCCGTGGGAGTCCGGACGAAGTCTACCTGCAGCCGGAGTCGGGGACGAGGTCCGACTCCCGTAGGAGTCCGGACGAAGTCTACCTGCAATTGAAGTTGGGGGCAAAGTCTGGCTCCCGTAGTAGTCCGGACGAAGTCTACCTGTAATTGAAGTTGGGGGCGAAGTCCGGCTCCTGTAGGAGTCCGGACGAAGTCTGCCCGCAAGTGAAGTCGTGGGCGAAGTCCGGCTCTTGTGGGAGTCCGGACGAAGTCTACCTGCAGCCTGAGTCGGGGACGAGGTCCGGCTCCCGTAGGAGTCCGGGCGAAGTCTACCCGCAATTGAAGTTGGGGGCGAAGTCCGGCTCCCGTAGAAGTCCGGACGAAGTCTACCTGTAATTGAAGTCGGAGGCGAAGTCCGGCTCCCATAGGAGTCCAGACGAAGTCTACCTGTAATTGAAGTCGGGGGCGAAGTCCGGCTCCCGTAGGAGTCCGGACGAAGTCTGCCTGCAAGTGAAGTCGTGGGCGGAGTCCGGCTCCCATAGGAGTCCGGGCGGGGTCTAGAAGGTGGTCGATCATCATGGAAACTTGGGTGGAGTCCGTCCGTCGCGAAGAATCTGGTCGACGCTGGTGGGGGCTTATCCGTCGGCAAAACTTGGGAGTGTTGCGGAGGCTCGGCCGTCGGAGAGGTTCGGAGAGATGTCGCCGAAGGTTGGAAGTTGGTAGAATCCCCGGAGGGTCATTCCTGTCATGAACTTCGGCTGGGGGGTATTTTTTACCCAACACCAGTCCCCCTACTTTCAAGTTCGAGTTTCGAATGAAGGAAGTACAGAAATTTTCATAGCCGAAGTTGTCCCCTGGAATCCTGTGCATGATCACCCTCAGATATTCTGGCATTTAATGCGCGCGTGCTGGAGTCTTTTCAAATCGGGGCGATCCGAAGGGACCTTTCAAAATTTCCGCTGGTGCGTTGGCTCAGGTACGGTGCAGTAATGGCTCTGTCAGCTGTCAACCATTTTTAGCCGCCTGCGGTGGCGAGTGGGACACGTGGCGAGCATGGGTCAGCCTGTGGAGATCCGCGATCATTATAGTGCTGGATACCAGGGTCTATTTAAACCCGCCTTTCCACCTTCAGGAGTCTCATCCCGCCTGAGAGTTCTGTTGGTGTCTGTCTTCTCTCCGAGAGCTCTGATCCTCTTTGGCGTCTGCCTTGGCCCTAAGCATTCTTCGAGTCATCCCTGTCCTCGCCCCTTTGCATCCTTCGGAGCGATCTAGGTTAGTCCCGGAACCTTCGTTTTCTTCTTGCCATTTAGGGGCCTTTTCTCCTCCATTTTTCTTCTGCCGCATTCCTCTGGTTTGGTCACCCGCAAACCTTTCGCCTCTTGTCCCGCCTGATTTCTCCAGGATCTTTAGGGTCTTTGTTTGAAATATTTTCCGGCATCTCCGCCTCTAGTGGTTTCAGGAGTTCGTCCGCCTCAGCCCCCCAGAACCCCCTCACTGTAGACGAACCCTCATCTAGGGCTGGGCCTCGCCCGATTTTTGCGTCGGATGCCATTCCCTGTTCTCTGACTCCGGATGAACTTCTACTGATAAGGGTTCAGTATGGAGTTCCTCCGGAGTATGATCTGGAGTTTCCTGATCCCGCCGATCGGGCTAGCACCCCTCCACCTGATCGTTTCTGCCTGTATCAGGAGGTCTTCCGTGCCGGACTTCAGCTTTCGCTTCCACCCTTCGTCGTCGTCTTTTTTCGTTTTTTGGATATTTCTTTAGCTTCAGTAGCGCCGAATTCTTTTAGGTTTTTGATAGGGTTCCTCTCCCTTTGTCATGTAGTCGAAGTTCAGCCATCTCTTTCTTTGTTTAGATATTTTTACACCTTCAAGTGCCACCCCTCGGTGAAGGACTGGTGGTATTTCTCCTCCCAGTTTGGCAAGAAAGGGTTGCTGAAAGGTGCTCCCTCTTCAATCCATAGCTGGAAGGGGAAGTACCTTTTTATCCACTGTCCGACCTTGAGGCTGGGATTGCCCCCTTGGGGCTCCCTAAGGGACTCTGTCCACCGGGCTCCTAGCCTGGGGGAGGACAATCTTCAGGCCACCCGGAGGCTTCTTGGTTATTCAGCTCCTTCCCTTCCGAACCTTCTGAAGGAGCAATTTTTGTTCAACATCGGTCTGAGTTCCTTGGATCCTGTGAGTATCCCATCTTTCCTTTCCTCTTTTTTTTCTGCTCTTCTTTTCTTTTTTTTTTTGCACGCCACTTCTTCCTTTTTTTACCCCATCACTAATTTTTTTCTTCTTTTTTCTCTTTTTTTTTTATTTTTTTAAGGATGGACGCCGAAGCAGCACGGATGCTCGCCAGGAGTCTCAAGGCCCACAAAAGAAAAGGCACCGTGGCCTCCGAATCGGCAAAGAAGGCTAGAACGGAGGAGACGAGCTCGGCCACGCCTGCCCAGGCGGCCTTCGCAGTCGATGTTCCTTCGGACGTCGAACCTCCGGTTCCCCGAGCCTCTTCTAGGAGTCCTCCTACTGAGGTTCCCGTTTCGGGGGTCCGTTCCGCGGAGGCGCCCGGGGTCGAGAGGGGGAGGAGAAGAAAGTCGGTGGCCCACAGGGTGAGTAGCCGCCGGGCCGCCATCGAAGAGTCCCACGGTTCCGAAGAAGAGCCGGGGGAGAATCCCTTCAATGATAGGGACTTGATAAAGCGGCTGATTGACGGCTGCATCCTGCCCGAGGTCGTCTAGAGGATTGATCGCGCCGATCCCGAACAGCGGGTTTGGGACTCCCTAGGATCCTTTCTCGAGGTAAACAGATTCACCTTCCCCCTTCTCCTCGCTCCTTCGTTTAATTAGCTTCTCAACTTTCATTCTGACCTCCTAGCCGCCCTTGCAGATCGGGCACCAGCTCCTTGCCAATATCGAGGCAACGAACCGGGCGAGGAGGGACGCCATCCAGGCGGAGGAGAGTCACCGGACCGAAGTCGCTCGCCTCAAAGAAAAGGCAGTCGAGGTAGTCACCCTCCAAGAGGCTCTGGAGAAAGAAAAGCAGGCTCTGGAGAAAGAGAAGCAGACCTCGGAAGAGACGGTGAGGAAGGCGGAGGCCGAGGTCGCAAATTTGGTGGAGCAGATCCTGGTCCTGGTCTCGGAGGCCAGGGTTCTAGCGGTGGAGGAGTTCAAGGCCTCTGCGGAGATGAGGGACCTGAACGTCAAGTTCGGCCAGGAAGCATTCATCAAAGGATTCGAGCTCTGCCAGGAGAAGGTGGTCAGAAAATTTTTCGAGCTCGATCTCAGCTTCTTGGGCGAGGCATCTGAAGACGAAGCAGGTCCCTCTCCCACTACTACTGCCATCATAGCCCCCCTTCCGGGGACACCGAGCTCCCCAACTCCTACTTTAGAGGCCTGAGACCTCTGACTTTGTATTTTTTTTTTATTGCAATTTTTCTTTTCCCTCTTGTCTTTAAGAAACATTCAATCAATAAAATTGAATTTCTCCTTTTGGAGGGCTTCTCCACTCTGCTCCCCCTTTTTTTTGTTTTGCTTTATGTAATGAGATGCGTCTTGACGCTTTTGTCTCCCGATGGCAGTGTCCTGTTGAAGCGCTCTCCCTGCCACAGGGGATTTCGCTGAAGTCCGCGATCCAACGTTTGAAGAAGAAAGTTCATCACTTAATAAAAAAGTCGAAAAAGATGGATGGCGAGCTTCGCAGGTTGAGGGAGAGCCACTCTGAAGCCACCGTAGAGGCCACCCGCTTTCGGAACCTCTACGTGAAGGGGATCATGGAGTACAGTCGGAGGAAAGCGAACTTCGAGAAGGAGCTCGAGGAACACAAGAAGCGCACCAGCGATCGATCTTGGGCTCAAGCTGCCAAGATCAGTTCTCTCAGAGTGGAGTTGTCGGCTGCACATGAGAGGATTAGCCAGTTGGAAGGAAGCTCGTCCCCACTTCCGACTCGGGCTGACTGCAATCAAGAATGGTCGAAGAAGGTCTCCAACCTTCAGCAACAGCTCCAGGATGTCGAGGCGAGCTATGATGTGTACCGGGCCGGCTGGTGCAGGCAGGTGGATGAATACAGGGGGAAGCTCAGGATGGCGACCGACGAGGTTGCCCGTCTTCAAAGGCAGCTAGCTGAAGGAGCTCAGTTTGCTCCCGTTCAGGGTCCCGACGAACTCCAATCCCTGAGAAGAATCGTAGAAGAGCTATCCGTCGCCCTTGGGGAGGGGAAGGTCGAACTGCAGCATTGAAGATCCAGTTGGTGTACGAGCAGCGGGCAGTCAAGAACGCGGAGACAGAATTTGAGGTCCTGAGAAAGAGTCGTCGAGAGGCAGAGAACGAAAGCCAGCGACTTCATCGGAGATATATGGAGATGCTAATGAGAGAGAAGGAATTCGAAGAAGAAGTCGAAAGCTTAAGGCACTTCCTGATGAGGGTCGAAGTCGAAAGTTCGAAGTCGGAAGAAGCCGGGCCCCCTTATGGCTCTTTTTGTCTTTCGTCCTCCTATGTGTCTTCTTTTGCCGCTTGTTTGTTTGTCGGCGTTGTTGCTTTTCTTTTTCTTTTTGATGCTGATGTCGTCGGGAGGTTCTTGGGCGTCGCCGCATCGGCTTACTTTTTTTGTCATCTTTCTTCTTCAGTCTCAAGGGCTCTGTAATGCACATTTTGCCAATGAAAGGAAAAAGTTTTTGTTACCTCTTTTACTCATGTGTCGAATTGTCATTTGTCGAGCTTCCTTCGACTTTTGTATTGTCCGATATCGATACCGTTCGGAAGTACCCGATCGCCGTCGCATTGACCCGTCCTTCTGTTTATGGCCGCTGATTTGTCCGGGACCACTCGGGTTTCACACCTCCTTTTAGAGTTCAAGCTGGGAGGTCCGGGTTTATCGTCGCCCTGAGGAAGCCGCCTTATCTCTGGCTCGTGTTGAGAGCTTTCTTGAAGATCGAAAATTTTGATAAGAACCCCAATCCTTGCTGAGATGAGGTTCCTTGCATCTTTGATGCAATTTATTTTTTATTCGTTGCTGATGCAGTCCGTTGCTTTTCTTTTTAACTCTCCTCTCCTTTTTCTTTTTTTTTTTCGAGTGAGGATTTTTTCTCTGCTCTTGGTGGGGTCGCGGGAGCGCGAAGGGGTCACTGGGAAGGTTCCCTTCTTCCTATCTGGTCTTAAATGACCAGATCTTGACTGGCGTCAGGACGGGATTCTTCCCCTATTTCTGACATAATCGATTTTAGCTTAGGTTAGGACGAGGTCCTCCTCTTATCGCTAACAGGGCTATGGAGGCGCATATGGGCGCTGCGGGGCCTCTCCCCCCATCCGGTCTGAGTGTAACCGGGCCTTCGACTTTGCTCATGTTAGGGCGAGGTTCTCCTCCTGTCCCTAACATGGCTGTGGGGGCGCATATGGATGCTGTTTGGCCTCTCCCCCCATCCGGTCTAAGGGTAACCGGGCCTTCGACTTTGCTCATGTTAGGGCGAGGTTCTCCTCCTGCCCCTAACATGACTGTGGGGGCGCATATGGGCGCTGTTCGACCTCTCCCCCATCCGATCTAAGGGTAATCGGGCCTTCGACTTTGCTCATGTTAGGGCGAGATTCTCCTCCTGTTCCTAACATGGCTATGGGGGCACATGTGGGCGTTGCAGGGCCTCTCCCCCCATCCGATCTAAGGAGAATCGGGCCTTCGACTTTGCTCATGTTAGGGCGAGGTTCTCCTCCTGTCCCTAACATGGCTGTGGGGGCGCATATGGGCGCTGTTTGGCCTCTCCCCCCATCCGGTCTGAGGAGAACTGGGCCTTCGACTTTGCTCATGTTAGGGCGAGGTTCTCCTTCTGTCCCTAACATGGCTGTGGGGGCGCATATGGGCGCTGTTTGGCCTCTCCCCCCATCCGGTCTGAGTGTAACCATGCCTTCGACTTTGCCCACATTAGGGTTTGTTTTTGTTGTCCGAAGGAGTCGTCCCCTGTCGTTACAAGTCCGTGCCAAAAAGAAAAAGATGTGCAGATCTGAAAGAAATCTTAATTTAAAGTAGAGTCGTTCGTTATACATTTACAAGTTTTCAAATCCTAGTGCTGTGGAAGGTCTGCTTCCTATCAAGGTCCTCCAGAGACGGAGTTGATGATCCCGATTGGAGGCTGATCTCTGGGCTACTCTTCCCTCCTTGGCAGCTCAGGCTGCGGCAGGGCCCTTGGCCGATCTTCTCTACCTTTAGGCCGGCGCTGAATGAACCTATCAAGTCGACCTCGTCGGATGAGCTCTTCGATCTCATCTCGGAGCTGGATGCATTCCTCCGTGTCGTCGTCGTGGTCGCGATGGTAGAGGCAGAATTTGTTGGGATTGCGCTTCCCGGAGTGCGTGCGCATCCTCTCTGGCCTTGGGAGCTGCTCTCTAACCTCCATCAGCACCTGGGTTTTCGATGTGTTGAGGGGGGCATAGCTACGGAATCTTCCTAAGGGAGAGCTCCGTCAAGCCCGGCGCTCCGGGCTTCCCTGCCTGCATGCTCGGGGAGGATTCTGGACGCGCTTGTGCCCGAGAGGAGTTCGAGAACGTGGCCGAGCTTCTCTCGACCCTTTTTCGACTGCGGGCTTACTCGAGTCTCCCGCCTGCCGCTCTCTCGCGGTCTCCTCATCCTTCATTTTGAAGGCTTCTTCCATTCGGACGTACCCTTCGGCCCGAGCCAATAGGTCAGCAAAATTTCTGGGATACTTCTTTTTCGGGGAGAATAAAAGATCGTTCTTCTGAAGGTCGCCTTTCAGGGCGTTCATCGCTACCGATTGGTCCAAGTTTCGGACCTCCAACGCGGCGACATTGAAATAGTTGATGTAGGCCCGAATGGACTCCCCCTCCCTCTGCTTGATGTTGATGAGGGACTTCGAACCCTTCCGGGGACGCCGGCTGCTAACAAAATGAGTCACAAACTGGTAGCTCATCTGATCAAAGAAAAAGATGGTACCCGGCTTCAGCGTCGAGTACCAATTTCTCGCCGCTCCCTTCAAGGTGGATGGGAAGGCTCGGTATAGAATGGCGTCGGGCGCGTCATGAAGCAGCATCATTGTTCGGAAGGCCTCCAGGTGGTCAACTGGGTCCGAAGTCCCGTCGTAGCTTTCAAATTGAGGGAGTTTGAAGTTCGGCGGGATCGGTTCTTGCATGATCATTTGAGAAAAGAGAGGGTCCGTACAAATATCCTCACCATAAGCGGGGGGAGCATGGCGGAGTTTTTCAATCTGCCGGTTCATCTCCTGGAGCCTCCGGTCCAGGAAATCCTCTCGACTATGGGTCTCAAGGGTCTTCTGGCAGAATGGAGGTAGAGATCTTCCAGGGGTGGAATCGTGATCTGACTGAGGGCTCTCCACCCTCGGATTCATCTTTTCGAGAAAGACGGGGTGGCTGGCCCAAGTGGCCCATCCTACCATCGAATTTTGATGTTCTAGTGACGCTCTCTCCAGTCGCGCTGATGCCTGCGGTTGCTGCTGCTGTTGTATGGCCTGCACAGCTTCAGTGATGCCTCTGACCTGCTGCACCAGTAGGTCGAATTGCTCCGTGCCAACCGTCGTTGCCGGAGGAGGAGACTAGAAAACTGGGGGTGAGGTCGGAGCCTGAGATCTGGCCGCAGAGGTCGTAGATCGCCATGTGGATGCTTTGCGGGGAGGCATCGGGCGAAGATCGAGTGGGGGAAGGAGGAGAGGATGCCGGAAAAGATGACCGAAGGCGGTCCCGTTGAGCGCTCCTTTAAGAACAAGGGTACTACGAAGGTTCAGGGCCCTTCCTCTAGCGCCAATCCTGTTGGTGCAAAAATCCGCCTGCGTCGGAGAAGCTGGAGTCGAGGGAGTCGCGGTCGCCGCCAGGACCTGCAAAAGAAGTCTAAATCAGAGTTGGGGTTGCTCCGGCAAGACCCTCCGATGCTCAAGTCAGTTCTCTGCCTCAACAAGAATGGAGTGCTCGAACAAAAATTTTAGCAGAGTTTTGGGATAAAAATTGGAGCTTAGAGAATAACGTATCTGGGGTCCCTCTTTTATAGGCGGAGGGGGCAACAGACTGATAGCGATATTTGTAACCGTCTGGCAGTGGGCTGTCCAGGGTCAGGAGGAGTTTGTTGCGAAGAGTAGTGGAGTGGAATCGTGGCCATCGCCTGGACATGCCACGTGAAGTCTGTTGCGGGGAGTGGAGCGACGTCCGTTGTCGCGACTTGCCAGAGGATGGAGGAATCACGCGGTATCCATCGCAGGAAGTGGAACAGGATCGTGGCCATTATTGTGGTCTGCCAGGGAGTGATGGAGCCGCGCGGAATCCATCGCAGGAAATGGAGCAGAGTCGTGGCCGTTACTGCGGCCTTCCAAGGAGTGATGGAGCCGCGCAGAATCTGTTGCAGGAAGTGGAGCAGAGTTGTGGCCATTATTGTGGTCTGCCAGGGGGTCCAGGCCTGTCGGTCGAAGTTCGGTTGGAGTCCGATCTCTGTAGAAGCCTGGATGGGGATCATTTGTCGAGGAGTCTCGACCAAGGCCTGCCTGCAACAGAAATCCGAAAGGAATTCATCCATAATGGAAGCTTGGGTGAAGGCTTACGGTGGGAATCCGGCACGGATCGCTCGTGGTAGAAATTTGAAATAAATCGTTTGCAGCGAAAACTCAGAGTGAGTCGCTTGCGGTAGGAGCTCGGAGTCCGGCTCCTGTAGGAGTCCGGACGAAGTCTTCCTGCAGTCGAAGTCGAGGACGAGGTCCGGCTCCCGTAGGAGTCCGGGCGAAGTCTACCTGCAATTGAAGTTGGGGGCGAAGTCCGGCTCCCGTAGGAGTCCGGACGAAGTCTACCTGTAATTGAAATCGGGGGCGAAGTCCGGCTCCCGTAGGAGTCCAGACGAAGTTTGCCTGCAAGTGAAGTCATGGGCGGAGTCCGGCTCTCGTGGGAGTCCGGACAAAGTCTACCTACAGCCGGAGTCAGAGATGAGGTCCAGCTCCCGTAGGAGTCCGGACGAAGTCTACCTGCAATTGAAGTTGGGGGCGAAGTTTGGCTCCCGTAGGAGTCTAGACGAAGTCTACCTGTAATTGAAGTCGGGGGCGAAATCCGGCTCCCATAGGAGTCCGGACGAAGTTTGCCCGCAAGTGGAGTCGTGGGCGGAGTCCGGCTCCCGTGGGAGTCCGGACGAAGTCTACCTGCAGCCGGAGTCGGGGATGAGGTCCGGCTCCCGTAGGAGTCCGGACGAAGTCTACCCGCAATTGAAGTTGGGGGCGAAGTCCGGCTCCCGTAGGAGTCCGGACGAAGTCTACCTGTAATTAAAGTCGGGGGCGAAGTCCGGCTCCCGTAGGAGTCCGAACGAAGTTTACCTGTAATTAAAGTCGGGGGCGAAGTCCGAACGAAGTCTGCTTGCAAGTGAAGTCGTGGGCGGAGTCCGGCTCCCGTAGGAGTCCAGGCGGGGTCTAGAAGGTGGTCGATCATCATGAAAACTTGGGTGGAGTCCGTCCGTCGCGAAGAATCCTGTCGACGCTGTTTGGGGCTTCTCCGTCGGCAAAACTTGGGAGTGTTGCGGAGGCTCGGCCGCCGGAGAGGTTTGGAGAGATGTCACCGAAGATCGGAAGTCGGTAAAATCTCCGGAGGGTCATTCCTGTCATGAACTTCGATTGGGAGGTATTTTATACCCAACACTTTATATTCACAAATCATAAAAATATGATTCAAAATTTAATGATATAAATATTATATAATGTGTCGATAAATATAAAAAAAAAGATATTATTTATCTCATATGTACTCCAATAAATTCATATAATTTCATAAATCATTTTTAGGATTGTAATTCATAAATCATATTGTAATATCTCATTATTGGATATCTTTTGGTTGAGACGACTATATCCCTATATGGAATTAAGTCTATTAATTAGAAAGAATGTGGATAATTAAGAAAAAAAGCATTGATAGATAGTCAAACTCAACGATTTGGATCGATCCAATCATCTAATTTTATCCGTTCAAAATCATATTAGGATATAGATTGTTCAATGGAGATCGAGAGTGATCAAATCAATAGTATTTGATAAGAGTCAAGATAGAAGCCAATATGGTACTTGACGATTAGAGATTAGTTTAATCAAATAATTTTATTTAATCAAGATCAGATTAAAATATAATTGGTTCCATAGAGATCAACTAGATTAAGTCTGATGGTATTCGGATCAAGCCAAGATTAGTGCAGGCATGCTGTCCAACGATTGTGGATTAAGATTCTTCACTAAGCTCAATCAAAATTGTCGAAAGAAAGTCCTTTATTTGATCAATTTTAGATTGAGAAATAATTCTAGAGAGCGAAAGTTGTATAGAGGGTGAAATTTTTTAGAGAAAATAGAGAAAAACTGGAGAGAAAGTGGAGAAAAAAAGTGAAAAGAGAGAGAAAAGAGAAGAGAGAAACTCTCTTCACTTTTTTTTTTCTTCTTTCTTTCTGTTCTTCTTTCTTGCGAAATAGGGGACTTACATCCTCCTTCTCAAGACAGAAGGCTCACAACCGATGTGGCTATGGTCGATGGTAGTTGGGCCATGGTGATATAGTCGGGGTTCATCTAACCAGTGGCTGGCGGCGATAGTCGGCATCGAAACAACCAAAAAGAATGGGTGGAAACTAGGCAAAAATATGATATTTTCCTTTTCTAATTTTCTAATGAAATCGACGGCTGAAGAGGTTGTCTAATGCTATGGAAAGAAGGGAAAAAGAGAAAAGAAAGAAGATTGAGGCTTACCTCGGGCTTTGGTGGGCATACTTGTAGCTTTGGAAACAAACTCTAGGGTGATTCCTCGATGTTGGGCCTCCGATCTCCGATCAGAAGAATGGGAATCTTTTTTCCTATTAAATAAAGCTCGAGTGGAGGAGTCCAACTCCCCCTTGGCTTCAATTTTCATCCAAAAATTGGGAGAAGAAGACTCTAATTAGAGCCTTCTTCATCACTTTTTTTTTTTCTAATGCTTTAAGATTCATGCAAAATCTGTTCTTCTTTTCTTTTCTGTCGCTTTAAGATTCATGCGACTAGGTTTAGGTTGGTTGGGGTATCATATTCTCTTCCCCGAAAAGAAAATTTTATCCTCAAATTTTTTCTTGTCTAAATCCTCAAATATTCAGTCATAGTCATCCTTTGCTTTAAAAATTAAATATTTTACCATAATATCTTTCAAACTAAATTCTCATTTTGATTAGCTTGAAAATAATTCAGATCACTATGTTTTCATTGGGTACTCTGATTCAAATTTATCAATGTACTTGTGTCAAATTTAAGTTTCTAAGTTGTCACAATCAATATAGTTATCATCCCAATCTCTCTAATATCTATCCACCTATACTGGTATGTCTGATTCTGTGTTATAATTTATCTATTTATGCTCTGATATCATATTAATTGTCATATCTCTAACTCGAGATCGAAAGTCAAAGATCACAACAACCACCACATATTTATAGAGAGCTCTCCTCACAAGCATACAAGATATTTCATCATGATATCATGAAGCAACAACCGAACAAAATTTAAATAATTAATATGCAACTTTAATTCAAACAATTAAATCAAATATCTTATAAAATAATATTTCATTATTTTGCATCAGATTTTAATAAATTTTAATTTAAAATAAAAATATCAAAATCTACTTCTAGTTCGTTCTCCCATAATGAATTCTCGAGTTAATCTAGTCTTTTGAATCTATAAAAATAGTAAAATATAGAAAATGAGGTAGACAACTTAGTATGCAATATATCTTTTGGCTAGATAAATCAAGCAATAATATAATAAAAAATAAATATACAAAGCATATCAATTGAAACAGCATTAATCAATTGAAACATGTCAGGTTGTAAGTTGAAGTCTATCTCGATTCCAATCTCTTTTCGATAAAATCAGTTTCATATTTTAATTGAATAATACACAAAACTATCCAAAATCAAAATCAATCAATCACAACGGTATAATAAAATCAATGCCTTCGATAATGCATTAATAGTATTCTATAATAGATTTAATTAATAAATATCATGCTTTATATTTACAAATCATAAATAGTATGATTCAAATTTAATGATATAGATATTATATAATTTATCGATAAATCTAAAAAAAATCATATTACTTATCTCATATGTACTCTGATAAATTTATATAATTTCATAATTTTTTTTTAGAATCTTTAATTCACAGATCATATCGTTATATGCCACTATTGGGCATCTTTTTGTCGAGACGACTATATCCATATATAGAATTGAATCTACTAGGGATTGACGGATAATCATATTCAATGATTTGGATCGATCCAATCATCTAATTTTATCCTATCAAAATTAGATTAGGATATAGATGGTTTAATAGAGATCAAAAGTGATCAAATCAATAATATCTAGTAAAAATCATGATGGAGGCTAATACGGTGCTCGACGATCATAGGTCAGTTTGGTCAAATAATTTTATTTAATCAAGATTAAATTAAGATATAATTGGCTCAATAGAGATCAAATAGATCAAATCTGATGGCATCCGGATCTAACTAAGGTGGATGCGTCTCGCTGTCTAATGATCGCAAATTAGGATTTTTCACTAAGTTCGATCAAAATCATCAAAATGAATCCTTTAATTACTCAATCAAAGAAAAAAAATCTATAAAATTGTATAGAGAGAGTAGAATTTTTGAGAGAGAGAAACTAACAAGAGAAAGTGAAAAGTGGGAGGAAGGAGAGAGAAGAGAAAAACTCTCTTATCTTTTCTTTCTTTTTTTTTCTTTTCTTTTCCCTTTTTTCTTTTTCCTTCTTTTTTTTTTCTTTCTTTCTTCTTCCTCTTTTCTTCCTCCTTGGGAAAAAGGGGATTTACATCCTCCTTCTCGAGACAAAGGAGGGTTCATAGCTAGCATGGCTATGGCTAGTGGTGGTTGGGCCATAGTAATGCAGCTGGAGTTCACCCAACTGGCGGCTGGCAGTGACAGTTCGTGCCGAAAAAATCAAAAAGAAGGGGTGCAAACTAGGAAAAAATAGGAGATTTTTTTTTTCAATTTTTTAGCAAAATCAATGGTTGGCAACATTGTCTAAAACTGTGGAAAGAAGGAGAAAAGAAAGAAGAAGGAAGACCGAGGCTTATTTTGGGCTCCAATGGGCTCTCCAACTTGATTTTCAATGGATACAATCAGGACTTTCGAAAACAAACTTCGGTTTGATTCCTCAATACTAGGCCTCCGATGGGAAGGATGGAAGCATTTTCTTCTTATTAAATAGAGCTTGAGGCAAGGAATCCAACTCTCCAACTTCGATTTCTATCCAAAAATCGAGAGAAGATTCCTAATCGAAGTCTTCATCTCTATTTTTTTCTTCTTTTCTATCACTTTAAGATTCGTGCGGTTGGGTTTAGGTTGGGTTGGGGTATCACAGTTATAATTTAGAAATTTTTGGTTTCTACTAAACTTACGGATACTAATGTTTTAAAAAAAAATGGTTTTTGAAAATAACTTATGTGCTTAATGGATTATGTATGTGATGGATCCCATCTTAGGAGTTTGATTATGAAAGAATATATCGCTGAAGATTATCTAATATCTTGTTCAAGATATATTGAAGGTGTAGAGAGAATGTTCAATCAATTGCAAAAGAACCATGATGATATAGACAGAAATTTACAAGTTCTTATCGGATGGAATAGTTTTGCGGAATGTTGAAGTATTATTCTTGATCAAAAAATTATCACAAAAGCACATCATTATATGCTATTTTATAGTGATAAATATCTGCATATTGTAGGTCAATATGGTTATTATCTGATTAAATTTAATGCCATATTATATATAATGTTAGATGCATTAAAGTTAATTATATTTATAGGTAGAAATTTTGGTTGCTCAGCAATGAGTTAATAATAATAGTCATGCTAATCCAAGAATTCAAGCAAAGGTAATTGATCAAATTATTTTCTGACTGACTTTTCACACATGATATATTAATCTCAATAAAGGATAGCAATGATTAATTTATAGTTAAATATATCTTATTTGTTATATGCCAATAATGATAAAAAATAATTATTTGGATAAATTAATAGCTATTAGTCAAGGTCCAAACATTATTGTTAATAGATTTGATGTTCTTGTGATACCCAAGATTAGTAGTGTCCAACAAGAGTCAAGATGGAGGCCAACACGATGCTCAAAGATTAAAAGTCAGTTTGATCAAATAATTTTATTAAGATCAGATTAAGATATAATTAGCTTCATAGAGATTAAATAGATCAAATTCAATGGTATTTGGATCCGATCAAGATGGGTGCCAGCAATACTGTTTGGCGATTGTAAATCATGATTCTTCATTGAGCTTAATCAAAATCATAGAAAGAAAACGCTTTACTCGATCAATCTTAGAAAAGAAACAATTCTAGAGAAAGTTGTATAGAGAGAAAGCAGAATTTTTTAGAGAGCAAGTAGAGAGAGAAACTAATGAGAGAAAGTGAAGAGAGAAAGTGGAAAGAGAAGAAGGAGAGAGGAAAAGAGAAAACTCTCTTTTCTTTTTTTTTCTCTTCTTTTTTTTTTTCTTTCTCTTTTTTTCTTCCTCTTTTCTTTTTCCTTGAGAAAAAAGGAACTTACATCCTCCTTCTCGAGACAGAGGAGGGCTCACAATTAGTGTGGCTATGGCCAGTGGTGGTTGGGCCATAGTGATGCAGCCAAAGTTCATCCAACCAATGGTTGGTAGTGATGGTCGGCATCGAAAAACCCAAAAAGAAGGGGCAGAAACTAGAGAAAAATAAAAAAAAAATTCTAATTTTTTGATGAAATCGATGGCTGACGACATTATCTAGCGCCATGGAAAGAAGAAAAAAAGAGAGAAGAGGGCCAGGGCT
Organism: Elaeis guineensis; assembly: GCF_000442705.2. Lineage (NCBI taxonomy): Eukaryota > Viridiplantae > Streptophyta > Magnoliopsida > Arecales > Arecaceae > Elaeis > Elaeis guineensis. The sequence continues at coordinate 110,935,877 of NC_025998.2, forward strand.
TATCTTAGGTCTGACAGACTCTCTAACCTGATTTTTGGTAAATACAATTATGACTTTCAGAAACAAACTCCGGCATGATTTCTTGATGTTGGGCCTCCGGTCTCTGATGACAAGGATAGGAATCTTTTCTTCTTGTTAAATAGAGCTCAAAAAGAGGAGTTCAACTCTTTGAGTTCAATTTCCATCCAGAAATTGGGAGAAGACTCCCAGTTAAAGCCTTCTCCATCTCTTTTTTTTTTTTTTTTTTTTTTTTCTAGTACTTTAATATTTATGCAAAATCTCTTCATTCTTTCTTTCCTACTACTTTATGATTCATGTGGCTCGATTTAGGTTGGGTTGGGGTATCACAGTTATAATTTAGAAATTTTTGGTTTCTACTAAACATGCTAATGTTAGATGCATTTAAGTTGCTTATATTCATACAGAGAATTTTTCTTTGCTTAGCAATTAGTTAATGATCATTGTCACACTAACTCAAGAATTTCAGCAAAGGTAATCGGTGAAATTATTTTCTGACTGACTTTTCATACAGATTAAACACATGATATTAGAGTATATATTAATCTCAGTAAAGAGCAGCAATGATTAATTTATCGTTACTTATATCTTATTCTTTGTACGCCAATAATGATAAAAAGTAATTATTTAGATAAAAAACGGTCTCGCGACACCCAACGTCACGCGTCCCCCAACGTTGCCTTATTTCATGCCTCATGATGCCATCATCGTTCGCGAGGGTCCCACGTAGACTACCTACAATTTTCCTCATCTCGGTGGAGGAGCGCCTTAAAAAATTGGAGGAGTGTAATGGAGGCTGAGGGTGGTCATGAGCTGCCACCTCGCCTTTCCTCCACTGTATAAGTTTAGGTTTCGTCATCCATCAGGGGAGTCTCGTCTGGTTGGTGGCGTCATGGCATACGCACCTTGGCCTCTGTTGTCGTCACTGTTCCTTGGGTTTTATCTCCGGCCACTTTAGTTTGTAACATGAAAGGAAAAAAAAAAACAAGTAATGAAAAGGATGGTATCTGGGAATGCATGCATCCGGTTACATATTTTGTAGGTCCAAATGTCATTTGCTCTCTCCAACACTTTCTAGCAGATCCGTCCATCAATGTAATAGTCTTCGTAGTGAATTGGAGTCGGTAACCAAAAAGTTTTTTTTTTTCCGGTCAATGATGGATTTTAAACGCGTTGGCTCGTGGTTTACTTGCTCGGAGTTTGCATTTTGAATCTTTTGACCGCACAAAGTAATATTTAATGACGGTCTAGAATGGCCGAGTCCTTGTCAGGAAGGAAAAGGATGTGGGTTTTGTAATTGCATGCCGGCGGTGCTTGATGATATTATGAGCAGTCATTTTATCTACAGTGCCCTCGGTACGAGGGTCGACGGCTGCACCGTCTATTAGAAGCAATCAAATCAAATCAATCAATTAGCAGCTTCTTTGGATGAGCTCTCGCATCACTGGTTCCTTGCCGCCCCCAATTGACTGAGGATGAGCCAGATGTTGGATGCCAACTGGCGATCGAAGCCGCTGGCTTAAGAAGAAGAAGAAAACAACAGGGATTTATTCATGGTCTACGAATTAAGAGACACCATGGTGGCTGTGAAATGAAGCCAATTGTCGGTCAAGCAGTGATGTTGAGGAAGAAGGTGGATGCATGACCTGTAGTTGCTTAGAGTCGCATGGGGACCCAAAAAGTAATTAATTTAGTATTTGACCGGCCAGGATAAAGAGCATTAGCTGCAATCTCTCTCTCTCTCTTCTTTTGTGCATATTGTGGAATATCCATAGCAATTTAATTAGCTTTGATGCTTCGTCAACGCCGCCAAATTGAGGGGCGGTTGGGATTATGGGCATTGTTTTGGGTTTGATTTTGCTAATCCTACGAGGAGACGAATAATGCTAACTACCGCTTAGCCGACCAATAGAACAAGTGGGGAGACTGAGAGTGGCCACTCCTCCCTCCCTGCTGAGTTAGGAAAAGTAGAACGTAAAAATTAGTTTTTTCTTAAACAAAGCACTAGAAGACGAGCTCCTGCAAGAAAGCATGTTTGCTGCTTGTTGCGACTTGCGAGGGAGATGGGAATGTGTGTGGCAAAGAGGGGATGAGGGGGTAAGTGGGATTATCTATCAGCTAGTTTTTGTGTCTTGAGAAGGGTTGTAGGCTGGTGAGGACCGATGAGAGAGACTGGTGGCCTTTTTTTTCTTTTTTTTTAAGATCTAATGCGTTTGCTTCGGAATTGGTGGTGGATTGACCATTACACTTTCCAGCTGAAGAGCTTGATATTATTGGAAGTTAATTTGGAAGAACAAATAATATTTTTATTGTGCGTAGGAGGCCGACCACATCACCTTGTTTGTCACTGCCTTTCTCTTTCTTTATCATTGATTTCCTTGTTTTGCACTTTCCCCATTATTTGTGACTTATATATATATATATATATTTCACTTATTTCTTCCATATATGGGAAGTCGGTGTTGCAAAAGTATTTATCATCTATAACATCTCCAGGATAAATGTTTAGTTTGATCAAATCCACCACCAAGCTGGTGGGCATTATGTCCAACTAGAAAGCAACATAGGCAAATACGCTTTGGCACCCTTTCTCCTCCTCTTTCTTCTTTATCCGTGTTTGTGCATCTTATTTCTTAGATGGACTGGTCCACTGCTAAGCTGATGGATCTGAGCCAATCAATAATTTCTCCTCTTTCCAGAGGCTTTATGACTAATTTCCATGTGAGACATAGCCCACAAGAAGCCTCTCCAACTTGTGGATTGTCCCATGACCTTAAGCAAAGGAGTTGAAGGACCCCTATATTTCACAAAGAGAATGCTCTCTTTGAAAGTGATCACAAGAATTTATCCATATAGATATTGTCTCGTGTTTTATATGTGTTATCATGTATACTTATGACATGCTTATCATATAAACTACCCTTTCACATTCAATATCTACTTGGCTTATGTGTGGTTTTCATTTCTAATATTCCAATGCATTCATCTATATTTTTGTTCTTTCCAAAATAAAATATAATTGTGGTATGACATTTTTTGATGCATTGAAAAATGCTTTGTTCTCATACAAAGACCCTGTTAGACATGCGCTTTCCTTTTTAGATATTAACAGACAGGCTACAGTCTTAGAGCATGGCTCTTTGCAAAATGTCTTGGAAGGGAATAGATTATGTTGGCTTACATATTTAGATCCATGTATCCGTGAAATGTTCAGTGTTTTACTCAAGTGTCAACTAGAATTTACCACATGCAATGCACGTAGATGGATATGTACGAGCTCCTGAGCAGAGCTTCTTGCACCACTTGGGAGTAAATACTGGGTGTGAACCTACTGTTTTGGATGTCACTAATCCACATTTAATGGGTAATTAGTTGTGATAGGACAGTCTAGACCTAATACAAGTATTTCAGACCAAATTAGCTTCATGTGAGAAAGATCAATTTCTTTGGGTGTCATGTGTTTTACATGCAATCGATGAATTAATTAGTTATTGTTTTATAAGTTACAGGGGAGAAATATTTTCATAGAATGAAAAGGCATGTACATGAGAGCAATTACAAGTGCCTAGAAAAAAAAAAACATATCTTAATTGGTTTAACATGCTCGATGCAGTCCATTGGTATTTTACTAGAGGCTTTGATCAATATCTTTTAGAGATAAAATGGAACATGAATGGATGTTAAATTAAAATCTTCAAAGGAACTGCTATAGAGTAAGAACAAAATTATTTTTCAACAAAAAAGAAGGCTGGTTGGATCTAGAAGGTTGGATGGCTTCACCTACAAGGAAATATTTGATGTTGTTGGACTCTAGTAAAGAGATAACCTAATAGAAACATCTGCCTGTATTATCTATTGTAAAAGGGATGATAGTGTAGAAGGGACAAAGGTTAAGGCATAGGAAAGCAACACAGATGGAGTGTAATTCACTTTGAGAATGAGCAATGGAACTCAAGTTTTTCATAGAGATGAATATTATATAAAAAGGACTTGGTAGAGAAGGATTTGTCTGGAAAGAGTTAATTCAAATAATCTATGTATAGGAATGTTCTTAAAGGTAAAGATTATTTGAAAGCTGATCCAATGAGGGAGAAGAAAGCTATTCCTTTGGTCTACTCGAGATAGATCTCTCATAGAAAATAATAAAAAATTAAAAAAATTAAAAACAGAGCTTCTAGCCTTTTTAATTTCATTAGTTAACGTTACATTCAAAAAAAAGATTTGTTTGTTAATAATAAATTCATGTATAAAACTTTTATTTACACTAGTGAGGTCTACCTCCTAAATTATATTCCTTTTCTAGTCAAAGAAGGAAAACGTTTCTACAATCATAAAGAAAATAGATTGGAGTGAAACTTGTCCAGAAGTTGGATCTCAACTCTGTCAATCAACTTTACCTACACGTTATCTAATTTATCTCTGATTGGAAGGTACACATATTCAAAGAGAACCAATGAGGAAAGTTATACTTTTGGTTCCTTTTAAGTGCTGAATGTCATCAAATGTATATATATCAGCAAAGTATGATGAACCTCTACAAGGTTAGTGTACTCTCATAGTGCTCCATGAAAGCTTCATTTTGGCACTTGAAATGATGAAAATATATGCTGAATTGGGGGGGCAAAAAAAAAGGACCTTTAGAATTTATGACCATCAAGTTCTGGATTTGGCAAATTCTACTCCCAAAATCTACCTGAAATAACCAAAATGGTTCCCAATGAATTTGTTGATCCTCTTGGATAAAAGGCACTTGTAATGTTATTGTAAAAGTAATCTATAGTATCAAGAATTACCTTATCTTGCTTTTAGGTGTACGGGATCTTCTCTTGAAGATAGGACTTGAGAAGTGCTTGTAATGTGAAGCATTGCTTGGCTCTTTGAAGAGGAACCTACAATCCAAAGTTCTGTGAATATGAATTGACATCAAAACATGTGAAATACCTAGAATGATTTTGATTGCCTACTAAATTTCTATTTCCTTTGGTTCATAGTCCACCAGAGAGAACGAACCAAGGGAATGAATGGAAACTTGTTATCAAAATATGCTTTGAAATAATACAATTACTCAACAGACTATTTCTCAAATGGAACAATTGTTAAAAAACTATTGTGCAGCACTTCGTATGTTGATACCTAACTCTGAACAAATTATCGGTCTTAATTGACAGTTTAATACACCATTTTCCAACTCTAAAACCTAGATCCAGAGAAAACGTATTATGTTGCTTCATGTATCATTTATTCTTTACTCATCAATCATTGTCTTGTTTGTGCCATTGTCTAGTTTTGCAATGCTTGGTAATGGAAGTTAATTGCTTGTGAATGTGTTCTCATTGACTTATCCTATGTGCTACTATATTAATGTCCTCTTGTGTCCTAGATATGGAAACCCAATTGGCTTTGCCCATTCCATCAATTTAACATCAATGGCATGGTTCCAATGGCTTGTCTTGTTCTTATTATCTTAGCTCTTGATTAGGACTCACCGTGGCTTGCTCTTGGTCACGTTCAATGTGTTAGTTCCTGAACTTGATGTGTAAGATGCTGGAAGAGCCCTGTTTTCTAAGTGGAACATGGACCTTCCCTACATAGGATATTCTAAGAAGGGTTTTGAAAAAGAGAGCATGGCCCCATGGATATGAACAAGCTTCTCAGAAAGTGATCACTCTCAATGAGAGAAGGAATAGCAACATCGAGGAACCGTTCCCCATATTGTCACGGCCGGTAGTTAACTACCGGTCCTGTGGTCCATGCAAGCAGCCTTTTCTAGTATTGAAAACCATACACCAGTAGGATGCTTTACCTTTGATGTCCCTATTATGTGGTATCTCCTGCCTAGGGACCATGGAATTCGGCTTCATCTGTGATTAATGGAACTTTGGAGGGAAGACGTACCTTCCCAATATAGACAATGCGATAATAGCCATCAAACTAGAATAAGGTGGTGAGAGATGAGACGATACTCAGTGATGATGATAGCAAATGATAGTTTTAGGAAGGTATTTATGGTACTCTCACCCTTTGGTGCACCTAAAGATTAAATCTCTCATCATCGGGTTTTGGAAGTAGACCGGCATTGCCCCAGCTTGGTGAAGTCGAAATGGCACATTGCATTTTGCAATGGGAGAGAGTATGGTGCCTGATGTTGGCCATCTAAATGGTGCATGGTTTGCATTGCAGATATGCAATGCTCGATAGCTGCCATCAAGAGATAGACGGCTATCAACAGTGTTGCACCATATATCGCGTATAAGCTGTCTTGTTTGATAGCTATTTGTCTTCTAACGAGGATCATTGAGCACTGTACAGTGCTCTGCAATGCAACCCGAGGATTTATGCTCATCTCGGTTATATTATAAGATATACAACAATGTCAGGATAGGGCACAATGGATTGAATGAAGGCGGATATCGACATTCTTTTGAATTGGTAATAGGAGATCTACATGTTTTTCTTCATTGTTTGCTTTGTTGAACCATGGTTTCCTTGGTTGCAAGTAATAATAGAGGCTTGAACTATGCAGGTGAGTGATGGGGGATTCATAAATAAGCTTCTCTCTATTTCTTTGCAAACTCATTTCTTCTGTTCTACTGCCTTCAGAGAATTTAGAGAGATAGAGAAGGGCGCATGTGCATGAAATCCTTGTTATGTAACTAGAGGGAGTATCAAACAAAGATGGGCTTGTCAAGGTAGGTGCACTGTCATTAATAGTGGCCGGTGGATTTCGTTTGGGAGATGGACATGGAAAAAGAAGACAAATAGAAAGGTATGATGAGAATAGATGTTGTAAAGAGACGTGTGTTTAAGAAACTAGGTAATTTTGGTAGAAGCTATGATCACCATCCAAATCAAAGATCGCTGCTATCCATGGCGATGTACTTGTCTTGCTGCCAAAACTTGATTCAGATCACACGTCATCTATATGGACAAAAGATTATAAGATAATTTGGTTCAATGGATTAGTCTAATTGAAGATTATGATTGTAATAAGATCTGTCAAGTAGTCTCAGCTGGAGATGAGATTGCACATGTTTATAGATCGAACAAGATTCAAGATGGAATGATGGCAGATTTCCCAATAGTGCGTTTGTGTGTGTGTGTGCGTGTGTTTGTTTTTGTTTTGTGTTTTTTGGAGGTGGGATGGGGGGGAGTATAGATGAGATGCTATCTGAAGTAGATTAACTGCGTGGGCTTAACATTTAGAGCAAACAGTAAAAAAAAAAGATAGAAAAAAATATGTTGGAAGAAAAAAAATTTAGGAGAGAGAAAATATTTTATTTAAAAATTAAGTCATATAAGAAGATTCTCTCTGCACGTCTGTAGGAGGCACCAAAGATACTTTTAAATAGGGTATCACATGGATGGGGTATTTGATTCTTACCTAAATTTAAAAGCTTAACATACACTAACTCTCTGTTTGGTATGAAGATGGATGGATGGATGAAAGAAATGATGGATGAATTTTTCTTTCATATGTTTAGTGAAACATAGAAGGATGGATGGAAATGATTTTCTCATCTATTTGGTATAGGAAAAATGAGAAGAATAATAGATGATATTTTTATAATATTTTACTAAACTATCTTTTAATAAAATATTATTATTATCAATTTATAATACTTATTTATACTAAAAAAAGTAAATAATATATAAATTTATAATCTTTATAATCTATAATTATATTAAAAAGTATATAAATATTTAATTTGATACATGATTTCATAAATTAATTATTAATAAATTAATTATATAAATAACTAACAAATTTATAATTTAGTTTAAATAGTTAATTAATATTATACAAATAGTTAATTAAAAAATAATAAATATAAATTGAGAAATAGAAGATAATCTAATTATTTAATTATAATTATGAAAATTATATATTAAAAGTAAAACAATGACTAATAAAATTTGATAGTATATGATTAATAGTATATATAAAAATATATATAAATAATATTAATGAAAAAATAAAGAAGTATTATATTTTTATCAAAAAAATTAATGAGGGATAATTTTGTCAATGTAAAAGTTCATCCTTCAATGCTCCATCCTTCCTTCATCCTCCCAATTTGGAAGAATGCAAAAAGGTGGGTTAAGGTGGATGAACAATCCATCTTTTTCATCTATCCTTCCTATAACTTTTTAAACCAAATAGTAGATGGAAGCCATCCATTCATCCAATTTCATCTATCTACCCTCTCATGACCCCAACCAAACGTAGCATAATAGATAAAATTATTTTAGAAGAATAACTAAGTAGAATAAAGAATATATATTCTAAATGAGATAGAATAAAGCTAGTAATAGAATCCTAATACAAGTAGGACAAGCAATGGACTTCTACCACTCTTCCTAATTGCGAAGTCCATGTCGACAATGTTGAATTTCTTGATGTCGTGAAATGTTATAGTAGCCATTATCATCATTGCTACAATAACAACAATATGTAACAACTTATTGAACTAACGATTAAATAACGTAACTTTTTATTAGCTCGGACAATAAATTTTTTGTTACCTTGTTTCTTTCGATGCTTATCCTGGAGTTGATGATATCCTCCAATACTTCTCCACATTGGCTCTATAGTCACTATACAAAGATTTCATGGAATCTCCAGCTTACATAAATGAATATTAGATTGCTAGTTGCAATAATTGTGAACATCGACCTTTATTTAAAAATAAATTAAATCAATAATAAAACTTTAACCATACTTGCATGGCCACACTTGTGTTGCTCCATATATCTACATATAACTCTCTTTTTCTGAACATGAAGTCAAATTCTCTTGCATTAAGTCTTTTAATAACTCAAACTTTTGAGTCGCTTTAAAACGAAATGATACTCCAAAGACCTTATTGAATATCCAGGCATAACATGAATCATCTCCACCAAGCATATCCTTTCATTACTTGATCTTTGAAATTGCTTCAAAATTAGTCATCTTTTCATCCATATGGCTAACTAAATCCTCATAAGAAATAGCCATATCTTTGATAGCTTCAACACAAGACTCTTCTACATGATTCGATTTTTCAATGTGAATTTCTATGTCTAGATCAATTGTGGTATCTTTTGACTTTTTTAAAGCAATTTTAGAATCCACTGATTTTTCAAATGAGATTTTTTTTGAACTTGATAGAATATCTATTTGATCAAGCTCCTCCTACTTTAGATTTTGTTCTGGACCTAATTAATCTCTAAATTGATCTGCTTTATTATGCTCTTAATTTTGTTCTATACATCCCAATCTCTAACTGATCAAACTCCTCCTACTATTTAGTCTTCTTCCATATTTTAGAGAAAGCTTAGAATCAGAATCCACTCTTCAAGTAATATTTATTTATAATGTCTCATCATGCTAGAATTTGAGTAAATGGCTGTATAAATATCCTTTGTTTTTTTTGGTTTTTTTATATCTTGGATTTGAAGATAATTTTTTCTATCAACTAAAACTTGAATAATGTACGTCATCTTTCTAAATTTCAAATTTCAACTCTTATTGTTACGAGTATGTATTGGCATCATCTATGACTTATCTAGGATATCCTATAAAACTTATCCTTTTAAATAAGACTTAATTAATAGACTTCCATATTGAATAATATGTATTGTTCAATTTACAAAGAGAAGTAGCAGTCGTTAAGGTAGTCATATTAATGTTGGTAAGGTCAAATAGTCCATATACTTGTACCACTATATAGTGAATCATTGGAAGCTCTTAAATTATATCGACCTACAAACATACGAACTCACAACAAGCAAATCGTCGCTTTAAAAACTATACTCTAAATAAATAAATCAAAGTCATAAACTACTTGACCACTCTTCAGTCTCGCTCTAATATCATATAAAGCCACAAACACATGATCTACCAATTTTTAAAACTATAACTCTGATACCAAGTAAAATAGCATGCTATCCGAAATAGATTAATTGTATTGGCCCAAGAACAAGAACAAACACAAAAAAATAGAGAAAAAAATGTTGGAAGCAAAAATTTAGAAGAGAAAAGTATTTCATTAAAAATTGAGTGATGCAAAAAAACTCTCATGTCTCACCAAAAGGGATATTTCTCCCTCTTTCTCTTTCTTCGCACATCTAAAGTGGATGCCAATGGTCTCTCTAGATAGAGTATCATGTGGGTGGGATATTTGATTCTCAAAAACTAACACTCACTAAAAGAAAATTTTAATTATTTTAGAAGGAATAACTAAATAGAATAAAGAATGTCTATTCTAAGTGGGATAGAATAGAACTATGAATAGAATCTCAATGTAAGTAGGACAAGCAGTGGACTTCCAATAGGTGTGGGATTGTGTGAATTAGAGTAGGGATGGCAGTTGGTCAGGTTTGGATTGGATAGGCCATTATCTGTACCCATTTCATACTTACCTTGGGGTGAAGTAGGGGTTAGATGGATCTCCATCCAGCAAAATAAAAATTTAATAGACACTTATCCATCCATTTGGGTTTTAAAAAATAGAAAAAAAAGAAGCAAAACATTAATATAGATAGGAGAAAGACCACGTACTATTAATATAGATGGAGTTTATATTTATTCTAAAGTATTTCTATTTATTGCAGTAAATTTTATGTTTATTTTAGAGTATTTATATTTATTCTATTTTTATTTATTCATGAATCTGACTCTTTTATATTTTTTTAAAAAAATTTATATTCAAACATTTTTTATTCTTATTGTTTATTATGGGGTAGGCCTAAAATGATCGGTAATAAACAATAAAAATAGAAGATAAACATAAACTTAAAATAGAATAAACACAAATTTCCTACGGAATAAATATAAATCTTTCTAAAATAAATATAAATAAGTCACGAATAAAAGAAATATAATAAATATAAATTCTATGACGATAAATAAAAATATTCCAAAATAAATACAAACTCAACCTCCCTGTTTGGGCATTTGTCTCATATAGAAAATAGCCAATAATTTTTTGTTTTGCTATATGGAGATCCATGCAGATCGGATGATGAAAAATCTAGTCGGACTTGGAATCAAATTGAATCGATCTAAATCTTATATATATATATATATATAAATACAAACTCAACCCCCCTGTTTGGGCTTTTGTCTCATATAGAAAATAGTCAATAATTTTTTGTTTTGCTATATGGAGATCCATGCAGATCGGATGATGAAAAATCCAGTCGGACTTGGAATCAAATTGAATCGATCTAAATTATATATATATATATATATATATATATATATATATATATATATATATATATATATATATGTATATATATATATAACATAAATAAAAAGCAACTACTCATGTTTGGCTGTAATAACCTTTATACTCTTATATCCTTTAAAATATTGTAGTATTATATTATCATAGTATAGTATTCTTTTACAATAAGATAGTATTATATTATATTAGTATAGTATTACTTTATAATAATACAGTATTGCTTTATTATATTATATTAATACTGTATTTCTTTACAATAAGATAGTATTATATTATATAAGTGTAGTATTCTTTTTTTAATGCAGTGTTGCTTTATTGTATTATACTAGTACAGTATTTTTTTTATAATAAAGTAGTATTATATTATCATAGTGTAGTATTTTTTTTATTATAGTATTACTTTATAATAATATAATATTATTTTAAAATAATGCAGTATAATTTTATAATAGTATAGTATTACTTTATAATAGTATAGTATTATTTTATAATTGTAAGAATAATTACGTTATTTTATTTCTATTTAGATAGTTATTTTTAAATTATATTTTAAATAAATAGTTATTTTTATTTAAAATTTAAATAGATAATTATTTTTAAATTTTTTTTAATTTACCCTTGTATATATTCATTTTGAATTTGTTGTCAATTAAGATTAAGCCAGTTGCGATGCCTGGCTTGAATGCAGAGTTCAGGTGTGTGCGAGTCACGGACAACCTTTTAATAAGGCGACGGAGGAGCTGTGTCGTTCCCGAAAACCCCGACAAAAACGTCAGCCTCTTCTTCTTCCACAGAAAAAGTTATATCCTACCTTCCTTCTCCCTGTCACACTCTCTCTCTCTCCTCACTATGCAAAAGCTAAAAAGCCCTGTAGTCGAGGAGAAGGAGACGCCATTTTTTTTTTTTAAAAAACTTACAGTTCTTTTACTGCAGAGTCCAAAAAAACGAAAAAAATGAACCATTTTCCTCTTCAGGCTCTCTACCACCACGTGCCTTGACCGCATTTCCCATTTTTCTGGCGAAGAGCATCTTGACCCTTTGAAACTTGGTGGACCCCACCTTCCTCCATAGAGCATGTGCAGAAATAAAAAAAAAAATCCTTCCCCAATCTAAACCTTGGTTAGGTTGATTATAAGCCCTCTTCCTTCCACATAACTCCATAGCTAACGAGAAGAGGGGGAAGGGAGTTCCGGATTGAGATATGGTGCGTATTGATGCAGTTATCACCTGCTTAAGAGCCTTAGAATTTATTACCATCACTCCTGCTGTTTCACTGGGCCATATGCACAGCTGAGAGAAATGGGGAACGGGGGCAAAACACACAGTCTCACGCGCCCACACACACACACACACAGAGAGAGAGAGAGAGAGAGTGATGGTGTCCAAGTGCAACATTATTATAATCTGAGTAATATTCACAACAGAGGATACCAAGGGGAGGGGGCCCCGTGCTTGCCTACACATGGGAGTACAAGAACCCCCTTCCCTCAATACCCAGACACGAGAAGATGGTGGACAGAATTATTATGGAACAAAGCTATCATCATGATCTGTATCACTATCTATAGGCTAAGGGGGGCCAAAAAAAAAAGAAATAAAAAAAATAAAGAAAAGTAAATAGAGGAAAGAATAACAGAGACCAGCTGAGCTCGGGGAACCTAACTATAGCCCCAACAAAGCTACACGCTGGTCTCTACTCTCTCACTATTACCAACTGTAGGAAGGAAGAAAATAGAATAAACTAACTGAGGAGACTCCGGGGACCTCTATGGGAAGCATATCCCTCTGCTAAGATCTCCCCTGTTCAGAAAAGGATGAAGATAGGCATAGGGGAAGAGGAGTACTGGCTCCTCTCCTCTTCTATGCCTGTGATTCCAGGTCCTTTGAGTTGATGAATGTCCCATGGAAACCGTAAGGAACTCTGGATGGCAGCTTCACCGATGCCTCAAGGCGCATGTCGGCGGCGTTGACGATGAGCAGCTCCGACTCCGACGTCTTCTCATTGTGCATGAAGGTGAGGACGTACCCGTCGTCCTCCCTCGGCGACGACGGGTGCCTCGGCACGAAGTATGGCTCCCCGCCGTACCGCTCCTCGCCAAACATGAACTTGGCCACCTCGCCGGTGAAGAGGTCGACCTTGGCGAAGCCCGACACCTTGGGCCATGGCTCGGCGATGGCCAGGTAAGCGTAGCGGGTCTTCCGGCCGAGCTTGTTCCGGTTCACCATTCCGGCCTCGAGGTTCAATTGGTCGGCAGGGGCGAGAATGGGCCGTCGGGTGGATTTTCCGGTGGTCCGGTCGAGCCGGATCTCCGACAGCACGCTCCTGAGGCTCTCATCGCTCTCGTTGAATATGGAGTCGGCCGGCGTCATGCAGGAGCCGATGACGACGACCTCGCCGGTGCCGGGCTCCTCCCAGGCGTTCCAGAGGTGGAAGCAGAAGCAGTCCGGGACGTCGACCCACTTCATCTCCGACGCGTCGGCGGCGTGCTTGGGGAGGATTCCGAACCGCGAGGTCTTGGTGCGGTCGTAGACGACCGGTGAGCCGCCGTGGATCATCTCCTGGAGCTTGAAGACCACCTGCTGGTCGGGGACGACGACGAAATTCTCGGTGATGGCGAAGTCATGCATCATGGTCGGCTGGTCGAGGGGGATCTCGACGTCCGGTGACTTCTCTCCGGCGGGGGAGAAGCGGAAGTACTTGAGGTATGGCTTCTGGATGACGTCGTAGCTGAGAGCGAAGAGCTCGCGGGACACGGGGTCGAGCTTGGGGTGGGCGATCATAGCGGAGCGGAGCTGGCCGTCGAAGTCGTAGCGTCCGACGGTCTCGAGGTCGCCGGAGCGGGTGATGCGGACGTGGTAGGGGAGGTCGTCCTCCGACATGGCGAGGAGGCGGTCGTGGAAGTAGATGAGTCCGGCGTTGGCGACGCCGGTGCCGTGGGAGGGGTCGACGAGGCCAAAGAGGGAGCGGGCGTAGAAGAGGAGGAGGCGGGCGATGCCGGAATGGCCGTGGAGCTCGCCGATGGCCTTGGGGAAGATAGGCCGCCCGAGGGCGTGCTCCTGCCGGAGCCGCTCCGTCTCGGTGAACCGGCACGCATAGCTGGCGGCGCCATTGCGGAGGTGGACGGCGTGGACCATGCCATCCCCATCGAAGAAGTGGTGGCCGGCGACCGGCTGGAAGTGCGGGTTGGCGCCGTTCCGCACGTATACTCCATTGATGAACGGCGGGATCTTGCCGGAGACGGGGAGGTGGTGGTGGGGGGGCTGCTCGCCGACGGGGGCGAAATTGCCGGCGATCTGGACGGCGGGGTCGGAGGTCTTGGGCAGCGGGTGCGGGCGCTCGAGCACGTTGGATATGAAGGCGTCCTCGACGGTGTCCAGCGCCGTGGCAGCCAGCCGCTGGAGGAGGTTCCAATTCCAGTGGGGCCGGGCGGTCTGGCCATCGTCGCGGCGGTAATTCCGTTGATCGGGTTTGCTGGAGGGCTTGGTGATGGTCGCCGTCGACGACGGCGATGGCAAGCCCACATCTTTGACATAAGGAGAAGGGGGGTAGGAGGAGGAGGAGGAGCGGGTGGGGAGGTTGAGGAGGGAATGGGAGGAGGTGGAGCAATGGATGGAGGAGGGAGATTTTCTTCGTTGTTTGATGGATTTAGAGCGGTTGAGGCCCAGGAGGGGACTCGATTGGTGGGCTCTATAGATTGGATTGGCAGCTGCTGGGCATGCCATGGTTAGTGTTCCAAGGAGGAGAAGAAGGCAGGGAGGGGTGTTTGAAAGTTTGTCTATATGTCTGCTTCAGGTTCTTCGAGGAGTGGAGGGATTGCAGGTCGGTGATTTTTATTTTTAAAAAAAAGGATTTGAAGTGGTTCGAGTTGGGAAGAGGGGGATTGGGAGTGGGAATGTATTTATAGAGACGGGGGAAGGGATGGGGTGGCTCTCAAAATCATGGAGTTATGAATGAGGTCTCCACATCGACACCTTAGAGAAGCCCACGTGGTGGAATCTGCAGAAAGGGGAAATGGGGATTGACATGGATTTCTAGGTGGCCAAATTAAAATGTTTTCCTTTTAAAAAAATTATAGAGAGGGGGTGGGGTGGGTTCGGGTTGTATGTTCCGCGCAAAAGAATGATGATTCTTCTTTTGCTCTATTGTCCGTTAGATACAACCACTATCTAGAATTGACATTCTCGATGCTAAAACTGCATTAGCCATTGGAATTTATTATGAGATAAGAGGTAAGGAAAATAAAAAATATCTATAAGAGAGGATTAATAAAAAGAAAGCGAAGAAAATATTATAAGTCAAGGAGTAAAAAGGGGGAAAGGTTCAAGGAGATGTGTGCACTAATCAAGTCATCTTGTGCCATAGTACTTGACTATCTGATAGCTCTCGTCCATTTTCTTTTAACACAAGGATTTCTACTTACAGGAGTTTGTAGAATCCTTTGAAGAACTAAATAAACAGGACAACTTCTATTAAGAAATGTTCTTGTGTTCCTCTTCTGCCAAATTTATGAAAAAGGATGGCTAAAAGTTGATCCTCTGCTCTCCTAATTTATACTTAGAATTTCTTACAACTCCATTCAGTTCAAAGATTATGAAAGTTCATCAGCTTACTTCTTAAATTCAATTGGATTATAATAGAAGTCTAAATGCCCATGATATCTAATGAATGAGTAACATATTTCGATCTTGAACCATAAAGAGCACACCTTGAGCTCACTTGCCATCCTTTTTTGGCAAGAATTTCTCCCATATGAAGTATCTTTTTCAATGCTAGCTATATGAATACTTTCATAGCATGTTTGATTTGTGGGAGTTGGACTCTATAATGAGAATGAAAATGAATGATTTTCATTTCAACCATTTGGTTGGTGAGAGTCTTATTGTCATTCTAATTCTAGAATAGCATGTTTACACCGCAATCCTTCAAAATTCAATCCCTACATGCCCTGTAAACATGGGCATTAGGTCGGGCCACCAATGACACAACCCGACCCAATATGAATTGAGCATGGCCCATTTGCTACAATAATGGACTTTGCTAGCCATGGCATATATAAGAGAGTCGAGCTGGGTTAGAGGTTTTGCGGTCCATGGTCTAGGCTCGGCACGGCTCATAAGGGCTTGGGCTGGCACGACCCGCGGGCTAGGTACGGTCAGGCTCATGTGCCAGTCTAGCCCCCTTGAGATGGGCCGTGCTTGGCATGTCCCGTAATGATTTTTTTTTGAATTTAAAAAATAATTTTTTATAAATTAAAAAAAAATTATAGAGTAAATATAAAAATGATAAGGGGATATTAGATTTTTTTTTTTTTAACAAAAAGTCACTTTATAATAGTGGGGGGTTTGGTATGGACCCCTATCGCTTTATTAATAAAAATCAAAATGGTACAAGGGAGGGAGGGGGGCTAGGCCTAACCTCCAGGATATAATGAGGGAGAGAGAAGAAATAGAGGTGACAGATCCAAATGGGTCGTGTCAAGCACAGCTCGTAATAGCTCCAAATTGACTGTGCCAGACAAGGCCCATCATGAGTCCTTTTTAAAAAAAATAAAAAAACAGACCCATTAGGCTTGCGAGCCTGATGGGCCGTGCCTGGCACGGCCCGCCACCTTTGGGCTTAGGACCATGCCAGGCCAGAGTTTTGTTTAAACAGATCGTGTCGGGCACGACTTGTTAAGCCCTGAGCCCGATGGGCCTGGGCCGTGATGTGCCAGGCACGGCCCATTGCCTGTGTCTAATGCTCTCCCTTAATAATCAAAGTCCATTCTAATTCTAGTTCTGAATCAAATTACAAGCAAATGTGTTGAGAGATATAGCAATTTTAATTCATGTATATTTTAATCCATTCAGATTTTAATTCCAGTAGTAAATCAAACATGCCTTACTTTTTCAAAAATTGCTGCCTTCCGCATAGTCTTGTAGTATGAATAAACTAAGTCATTATTGTTGATAAACCTGTAGTAAGATCTTACTACAAAAGTACCATTATAACAGTACTATGGGTGTGTTGGTTTGCAATCGAAATTAGAATCGGAATGAATTAGAATGAGCATCATAATGAATGTATCACTTTTTGTTTAGTTCGTGATAGAAATCAGAATTAAAATAGAATTTGAATATCAGAAAAGAATAGAATTTGAGTTTTGGAGGATTGGGTTGTTTCCATCCTTTCTTCGAATCAAAGTGGGACCCCAACCATAAAGATTCCAGCCAAATAGTTGGAACGGGAGTTATTGATTTTCATTTTTATTCTAAAGTTCAACTCTGTCCAGCTAAACATATCCTATTTTTGATCGGCATAATTCATAATTTCTTGTTATCACATGGAATGTTGATCGGCATATTCATATTGCAAATGTTGCCACTTTTATTTATTTATTTATTTTTTCTCTGTCTGTATTAAATCTTTTTCAGAATCATTCAATCTAGACTTTGGTACAAGGGGACTCCGTGGACCCAAGGGATGTATGGTAAAGGATGATGATCCTATTCCTATCATGAGCACTGTATTGGTTTACACCATTTTCTTTTTTTGTTGGGTTGAAATTTCTTAGAATGGAGGAGAATTCAGCGTATACTGTTCCTGGTTGACTTAATGGGCGTTGTGAATTAATCACATCAAATCTTGACGATGGCAACGATTGAGAGGGTTGGGCTGACACTTGGTGTGTGTTTCATTATGCCTTGGAGGTCCCTCTCATGTCTTGAAAATGTGCGGTGCTTATCAAGCATTCCAAGCAAAAAACACCGCCCACGTATTGGAAAAGCTTTCTTCGATCATTCAACGCCGCGTTTGAAACTTTTTTCCAATGACTTGCAAGTATAAAATTGGAATTTTTTCTCTGGTAACAAAAGGGGTGGCAAGATTAAAACACCGCCAATTGCTAAATAGAGCTTGACTTCGTCATCCACCTCTTGTGCTTGCTAGAGTTGCTAGACAGAAAATATTCTCTGCTGTGCCCCTGTTTTTATCAGCTGATATGCTCTGGCAAACTAAAGAAAGTCTCACCTGGACCTCAAGAGGGAAATTGAGCTGGAATATCTGATTCAAATTTGTTGCAGTCCCATCTTGTCCCAGCTATGGGTTATCAAACAGCTATGGTCTTGTTTGTGTTTTGTCTGCTTTGATAGCCCTGTCTTACCATAACTGATCTATTATGTATATTTTGTTTGTGTATTTGATGTCTTATAGAGATTTTTGCCGGTCTGTTTGGTTTTGTTTTTCGTTTCTAAAACTCTCTCAAACTAGTATGTTCTCTGTAACTTTATTCTTCTGATCGTCAAATGAATAAAAGCAGGTGGCAAAATTACGACCGTTCTAATGGTTATTATTGTTCTGCTCTTCCTGCTTCCCCACTAAACTCAAGGATTATGGACGGGTGAAATCTACAAAAATAGGAGGGGCCGATCAATCCTCATCTCACCCACCTGAGTAGGTGGGAACATCAAATTCTTTAACTTATTCTTACGTGCTTAGCATATGACCATTGTGTGGTCTTCAGATGTCTGGTGGATAAATAATATTATTGGGTAGAGAAAGAGGAAACGTGACATTGGCTCGCCACCTTTTGATTTCATACGCGGTGCAGAGCCAGACGTGGACCGCCCACATTCGCTACAATTCTTTTTGTTTTTTTGGATTTTGTTTTAATAAAGTCTCCCGTCTGGTGTGATTTGTTTTTAAACACCTTTTTGTTCCAATGAGGTGGACCAATGCGCCGCGTTGCATTTTATTGAGACCTAACAGCTTACTAGACTCTTCCGAGAATTAGGAAGCCGAGGGAAAATTTGATCGGCTGCAAAACTTTGGCCCACCGAACCAATTTAGTTATAATCTAAAATGAGTGGATTCCTTCATCCATGTTGTTGTTAATTGATTTATTAGCTCTTTGTGGAACTGAGTGGCGGTAATAGTGTATTTAAATCAAATCAATCAAGCTCCAAAAATTTTAGATATTAGGGAATGAGTCCATGTGACCCTGAGGTGTATAAATGCCAAATGAGACTTACCATATTAAACTTTTCAAACAAGCACTAGCGTCTGGTGAGGACAATGAAACGCAGCCAGCTTGCAAGACCTATAAGACTGGATTCAAGCATTGTCTCATGTATATATGGTTAACCTGACTACCATATTCCAAAAGCTTAGGTAGGGTTGCCAGAGATATATATGGCGACAAGATATATATGCCAGAGATATATACGGTAAAAGGAATTGCAAGTTTGATGTAGACAGATGATGCCAAAAAAAAATAATATAAAAAATATAAAATAATAAAATAGTCAGAGGTCCATCCGCTTTTTTGTGACATCAAAACTTTCAACCCTGCATATTTCTCGAGAGATGAATAGTGTAACAAATTGAATCACATCTTTTGTTATGGAGCACTCCTATGGCTAGATCTAGAGATAGGGTGAGGCGTGCTTGCTGTGCTGCAGAATCTTTTGTATTTTGATTTTATAAGCTATGTTCATATCGGAGTTGTGTGACCATTTGCTTGTATCAAAAAATAAAATAAAATAAAATAAGCTTTGAAAGATTTTAGTTAGTTTGGGACTCATAAAGGAGATATATCGCCTGAGTCCTATCTTTTCTACTGAATAATTTTTCTAAATTTTATTTTAGGAATGCATTGCAGGTCTTTTTGTTACTTTATTATTTGATGGTTAGGAGTGAAAGTCGAATAGATAATATCCATCCAAATCTATTTTGGTAGCTGAATCTTTCTAGATATACTTATAAATTTAAGCATTCAACTAATATCCATATTCATATCCATATCCATTAAAAAAAAATAGATATGCATATAGAATGACAACAATTCGATCTATATATGAATATCCGATTCTACTTTTAAACTTATTTAATTTTATATATTATGTATAAAATTTTTAAGAGAAATATATAATTATATTAATATATTCTTAATTTTATTTACTATCTATTGAATAATATCTTTAATTCTGTGGTTATAAAGTCTAGTTATCTAACTTATATTCGTATTTATATCCTTACTTTTAATATTCTATTTGTTGGGTATAAAATACCCACAGCCGAAGTCCTCAGCAGAATCAGCTCCAGGAGGTCCGCCCGGACTCCTACGGGAGCCGGGCTTCGTCGCCAACGTCAACCGCCGGTAAGGTTCGTCCGGACACCTACGGGAGCCGGACTTCGCCAACAACCTCAACCGCAAGTAGACTCCGCCCGGACTCCTACAGGAGCCGGGCTCCGTCCTCAACATCAGCTGCCGGTAAGTCTTGTCCGGACTCCTACGGGAGCCGGACTTCGCCTTTAACTTTAATTGCAGGAAGACTCCGTCCGGACTCCTACGGGAGCCGGGCTTCGTCCTCGACTCCAACGGCTGCAGACAGACTTCGTCCGGACTCCTACGGGAGTCGGACTCCGCCAACAACCTCAACCGCAAGTAGACTCCGCCCGGACGCCTACAGGAGTCGGGCTCCGTCCTCAACATCAGCTGCCGGTAAGCCTTGTCCGGACTCCTACGGGAGCCGGACTTCGCCTTTAACTTTAATTACAGGAAGACTCCGCCCGGACTCCTACGGGAGCCGGGCTTCGTCCTCGACTCCAACGGCTGCAGACAGACTTCTACGGGAGCCGGACTCCGCCAACAACCTCAACCGCAAGTAGACTCCGCTCGGACTCCTACAGGAGCCGGGCTCCGTCCTCAACATCAGCTGCCGGTAAGCCTTGCCCGGACTCCTACGGGAGCCGGACTTCACCTTTAACTTTAATTGCAGGAAGACTCCGCCCGGACTCCTACGGGAGCCGGGCTTCGTCCTCGACTCCAACGACTGCAGACAGACTTCGTCCGGACTCCTACGGGAGCCGGACTCCGCCAACAACTTCAACCGTAAGTAGACTCCGCCCGGACTCCTACAGGAGCCGGGCTCCGCCCGCGACTTCAACTCCGAGAGGACCCCGCTCGGACTCCCATGGGAGCCGGGCTCCGTCGCCAACTTCGACTGCCGGTAAAACCCGTCCGGACTCCTACGGGAGTCGGACTTCGCACCTGATTTTGATTACAGGGGACTCCGCCCGGACTCCTACAGGAGCCGGGCTCCGCCCGCGACTTCAACTCCGAGAGGACCCCGCCCGGACTCCCACGGGAGCCGGGCTCCGTCGCCAACTTCGACTGCCGGTAAGACCCGTCCGGACTCCTACGGGAGCCGGACTTCGCACCTGATTTTGATTGCAGGGGACTCCGCCCGGACTCCTACAGGAGCCAGGCTCCGCCCGCGACTTCAACTCCGAGAGGACCCCGCCTGGACTCCCACGAGAGCCGGGCTCCCACGAGAGCCGGGCTCCGTCGCCAACTTCGACTGTTGGTAAGACTCGTCCGGACTCCTACAGGAGCCAGACTTCACACCTGATTTTGATTGCAGGGGACTCCGCCCGAACTCCTACGGGAGCCGGGCTCCGCCCGCGACTTCAACTCCGAGAGGACTCCGCCCGGACTCCCACGGGAGCCGGGCTCCACCCACGACCCCAACCGCAAGGAGGACTCCGCCCGGACCCCTACGGGAGCCGGACTCCGACCGCTGCCAAACTTCAGCCGACGGATCTGCACTCCCTGGCAGGACACAATAATGGCCACGATCCTGCTCCACTTCCTGCAGCGGATTTCGCGCAGCTCCATCACTCCCTGACAGGCCGCAGTAACAGTCGCAGCTCTGCTCCACTTCCTACGACGGATTCCGAGCAGCTCCACTACTCCCTAGCAGGCCACAATAACGGCCACGATCCTGCTCCACTTCCTGCGACGGATACCGCGCGATTCTCCCGTCTGCTGGCAAGTCGTGACAACAGACGCCGCTCCACTCTCCGCGATAGACTCCACGTGGCACACCCCGGTGATAGCCACGGGTCCACTCCACTACTCTTCGCAGCAAACTCCGCCTGACCCTGGGCAGCCCACTACCAGACGGTTACAGATGTCGCTGTCAGGCTACTACCCCCTTCGCCTATAAAAGGGGGCTCCAGATACGTTATTCTATAAGCTCTTATCTTTCATCTAAAAACTCTGCTAAATTCTCCGTTCGAGCACTCCATTCTTGTTGAGGCAGAGAACTGACTTGAGCATCGGAGGGTCTTGCCGGAGCAACCCCACCTCCGGTTTAGACTTCCTTTGCAGGTCCTGGCGGCGACCACGACTTCCTCGACTCCAGCTTCTCCGGCGCGAGCGGATTTTTACACCAACAGGATTGGCGCTAGAGGAAGGGCCTGTGTCTTCGTAGTACCCTTGTTCTTGAAGGAGCGTTCAACGGAGCCGCCTCCGATCGTCTCCTCCGACACCCACTCCTTGTTTCCCCCACGGGATCCATACTTGATGCCTCCTCGCAAGGCATCCACGCGACGGTCCACGACCTCCGCGGCCAGATCCCAGGCTCCGGCCTCCCCTCCTGTTTCTCAACCTCCTCCTCCTCCTCCGGCGGCAGCGGTCGGCACGGAGCAGTTTGACCTGCTGGCGCAGCAGGTCAGAGGCCTCACCGAGGCTGTGCAAGCTATGCAGCAGCAGCAGCCGCAGGCATTGGTACGCCCGAAAAGGGCATCCCCGGAACACCAGAATCCGGCGGCGGGACGGGCCACCTGGGCCAGCCGCCCCGTCCTTCCTGGGAAAACGAACCCGAGGGTAGAGAGCCCTCAATCGGACCATGACTCCACCCCTGAAAGATTCCTGCCTCCGTTCTGCCAGAGGACCCTCGAGACTCGAAGTCGAGAGGATTTTCTGGACCGGAGGCTCCAGGAGATGAACCGGCGGATCGAAGAACTCCGCCATGCGCCCCCCGCTTATGGTGAGGATATTTGTACTGACCCTCCCTTCTCCCAAATGATCATGCAGGAACCAATCTCGCCAAACTTCAAGCTTCCCCAGTTCGAAAGCTACGACGGGACTTCGGACCCGGTTGATCATCTGGAGGCCTTCCGGACGATGATGCTGCTTCACGGTGCTCCTGATGCCATCTTATGCCGGGCCTTCCCGTCCACCTTGAAGGGAGCGGCGAGGAACTGGTACTCGGCTTTGAAATCGGGTACCATCTTTTTCTTCGATCAAATGAGCTATCAATTTGTGGCCCATTTTGTCAGCAGCCGGCGCCCCCGGAAGGGTTCGGAATCCCTCATCAACATCAAGCAAAGGGAAGGGGAGTCCATTCGGGCCTACATCAACCGCTTCAACATCGCGGTGCTGGAGGTCCGGAACTTGGACCAATCAGTCGCAATGGCCGCCCTGAAGGGTGGCCTTCAGAAGAATGATCTTTTGTTCTCCCTGGAGAAGAAGTATTCCAGGGATTTTGCTGATTTGCTGGCCCGGGCCGAAGGGTACGCCCGAGCGGAAGAAGCCTTCAAAATGAAGGATGAAGAGACGGCGAGGGAGCGGCAAGTGGGAGACTCGAGTAAGCCCACAATTGAAAAAAAGCCAAAGGAAGCCCGGCTGCGTTCTCGATCCCCTCCTGGCCATAAGCGCACCCATACTCCACCCCGGGCGCGCAGGCAGAGAAGCCCGGATCGCGGGGTTCGGCGGGATTCCCCACCAGGGAGATTCCGCAACTACGCCCCCCTCAACGCCTCGAAGGCCCAAGTATTGATGGAGGTCAGGGAGCAGCTCCCTAGGTCGGAGAGGATGCGCACACACCCCGGGAAGCGCAACCCCAACAAGTTCTGCCTCTACCACCGCGACCATGGCCACGACACAGAGGAATGCATCCAGCTCCGGGACGAGATCGAGGAGCTCATTCGGTGAGGTCGACTCGACAGGTTCATCCGACGCAGGCCTGAGGGTAGAGGAGATCGGTCAAGGACCCTTCCGCAGCCTGAACCGCCAAGAAGGGAGGAGCAACCCGGGGACCGGCCTCCCATCGGGACCATCGACTCCATCATTGGAGGGCCTCAAGGAGGAGCGGACCACCCGCGACCGTGGAACTCAAAAAATCTGTAAATGTATCACTTACGATTTCACCTTGAATCTAAATTTCTTTCTACTTGACGTACTCTTCCCATCTGGCGTGGATTTATTACGACTGGATATGACCCCTCCAAACGCTTGAAGCAAAGTTATGTTAGGAACGGGGGAGAACCCCATCCTAACATACCCAAAATGAAAGTCCGACTATCTCAAAATCGGATTGGGGGAGAGGCCTTACAACGCCCTAATGTGCCCCCACAGCCATGTCAGGAACAGGAGGAGAACCTCGTCCTGACATGAGCAAAGTCAAAGGCCCGGTTCTTTTAGACCGGATGGGGGGAGAGGCCTTACAGCACCCTAATGTGCCCCCGCAGCCATGTCAGGAACAGGAGGAGAACCTCGTCCTGACATGAGCAAAGTCAAAGGCCCGATTCTTTTAGACCGGATGGGGAGAGAGGCCTTACAGTGCCCTAATGTGCCCCCACAGCCATGTCAGGAACAGGAGGAGAACCTTGTCATGACATGAGCAAAGTCAAAGGCCCGGTTCTTTTAGACCGGATGGGGGGAGAGGCCTTACAGTGCCCTAATGTGCCCCCACAGCCATGTCAGGAACAGGAGGAGAACCTCGTCCTGACATGAGCAAAGTTGAAGGCCCGATTCTTTTAGATCGGATGGGGGGAGAGGCCTTACAGCGCCCTAATGTGCCCCCACAGCCATGTCAGGAACAGGAGGAGAACCTCATCCTGACATGAGCAAAGTCAAAGGCCCGGTTCTTTTAGATCGGATGGGGGGAGAGGCCTTACAGCGTCCTAACGCGCCCTCACAGCCAAGCCGGGAACGGGAGGAGAACCTCGCCCTGGCTCGAGCAAAGTGGAAGGCCCGGACTCCTACGGGAGCCGGGCTCCGTCCACGACGCCAAGGAAGACTCCACCCGGACTCTAGACTCCACCCGGACTCTAGACTCCACCCGGACTCCAGACTCTACCCGGACTCCTACAGGAGCCGGGCTCCATCCACGACGCCAAGGAAGACCCCACCCGGACTCCTACGGGAGCCGGGCTCCACCCGCAACTTCTGCAGCAAGGGCTGATGGTGGCGAAACCCGGCCGCCCAACAAGATTGGATGAAAGGAAAAAGCCCCTCAGCGGCACCTCCTCGCTTCTATGCAACCCCGCGAAAAGCGGGGGGAGGGCCCTCACTCTGAGAAGAGGAGGAGAATTAAAAAGGAAGGATGACGAACTACGATGGAAACAGGTGAAGGATGAACCGCACCAAAAAAAAAAGAACTTCATCTCAACTGAAATGGGGGGTTCCTACCGAACACCCCCGGCCTCTGAAAAGACTTTCGACACCGCTTAGGAAGACAACGACATCCCCGAAGTAATGCGGAGCCCGGACGGTCAAGCTCGGGCTTGCGGTCATGTACGACGAGAAAGGCGAGTTAACGCATCGACGACCGGGCGCCCCCCAACGACGTCTACATCAGACAGGTCAAACGACAAGAGAAGTTTGGCGAACGGTAATTTAGCGCAACGCGCGGACGAGGTAACACAAAACACCCTTTTCATTTCATTTCCGATATACACGCTACAAAGCCCGGAAGGCCAAGGAAAGAAAGGCAAAACGACAAAAAGGGAAGTAAATACATGAAAAGACAGAAAGACGAAAAGAGCTCTAAGAAGGTCCGGCTCCCTCTGACCTAGAATTATCTACTCCATCCCTTAACCAGGACTGCCTTAGATTCTCAATTTTTTCTTCTAGCTCTCCCCTTTTCTGCAGCGCATCCTGGAGCGCCCGACGAAGTTGCTGGCTCTCGGCCTCCGCCTCTCGACGCTTCTTCCTCAAGACCTCGGATTCCGCCTCCGCATCCGTGACGGCCCGCTGCTCGTACGCCAGTTGGATCTTCAGTTGTTGCAGCTCAGCTGTCTTTTCCCCGAGGGAGACAGAAATCCCCTCAACGGTGCCTCTTAGGGCTTGGAGCTCATCAGAATCTCGGGCGGAAGTAAGCTGTGCCCTGCTAGCCAGCTGCCTCTGGAGACGGACGACTTCGTCGGCTGCCGCCCTGAATCTCCCTTTATATTCTTCCACCTGCCTGCGCCAGCTAGCCCGATGCACGTCGTGGCTCACCTCGGCGTCCTGAAGCTGCTGCTGAAGGTCGGAGACCTTCTTCGACCACTTCTGGTCACCGTCGACCCGAGCCAAGAGTCGGGATGAATTTCCTTCCAGCTGGCCGATCTTCCCCTTCGCAGCTGACAGTTCCACCTTGAGGGCGCTGATCCTGGCGGCATGGGCCCAAATTCGATCGCTGGCGCTCTTCTTGCATTCCTCGAGTTCCTTCACGAAGTCCGCCTTCCTACGGCTATACTCCATGATCCCCTTCACGTGGAGATTTCGAAAGTGGGTGGCCTCAGCGGTGGCTTCAGAATGACCTTCTCTCAATCGGCGGAGCTCGCCTTCCATCTTCTTTAACTTCTTTGTCAGGTGAAGGACTTCCTTCTTCAGCCGCTGGATCGTCGATTTCAGCGGGACCCCCAGGGGCAGGGGGAGTGCTTCTGCAGGACACTGCCATCGGAAGGCAAAAGCGTCAAAGCACGACTCATTGCAGGAAGGAGAATAGAGAGAAGGAGGGGGGGAGGAGAAGCCGTCCGCAACAAGAAATTCAACTTTATTGATTGGATGATTTTTGAAGACAAACAGAAAAGAAAAATTACGACGAAATAAAGGTACAAGATCGGAGGTCTCAGACCTCGGGGCGGGGGTTGGAGAACTCGGCGTTCCCGGTAAGGGGGCTGCGACGGCAGTGGCGGCTGGCGAGGGACCGGTCTCGTCTTCAGACTCCTCGTCTAGGAAGCTGAGGTCGAGCTCTGGAAATTTTCTGGCCACCTTCTCTTGGCAGAGCTCGAACCCCTTTATGAATGCTTCCTGGCCAAATTGGACCTTCAGGTCCCTCATCTCCGCGGAGGCCTTGAATTCCTCTATCGCAAGGGCTTTGGCCTCCGAGACCAGGACCGGAGTTTGCTCGACCAAGTTGGCGACCTCGGCCTCCGCCTTCCTCGCCGATTCCTCCAAGATCTGCCTCTCCTCCTCCCGGACTCGCTTCTCTCTTTCCAGGGCCTCCTAGAGGGCGGCTACTTCGGCCATCTTTGCTTGGAGGCGAGCAATCTCGGCCTGACAGCGTTCCTCCACCTGGAGGATGTCCCTCCTCGTGCGGCTCACCGCCTCGATATAGGTGAGGAGCTGGTGCCCAATCTGCAAGGGCGGCTAGGGAATTAGAATAAAGGCCGAATAGCCGTGTAAATGAAGATCCGCTTACCTCAAGAAAGGACCCCAAAGAGTCCCAGGCCCGCTGCTCAGGATCGGCATGGTCGATCCTCTCAACGATGTCAGGCAGAATGCAGCCGTCGATCAGCCGCCTGATCAAGTCCTTATCGTTGAAGGGATTCTCTGACCCCTCTTCGGAGCAGAGGGACTCGTCCGCAGCAGTTCGGCGGCTACTCATCCTGTGGGGCACCGATTTCCTTCTTTTCCCCACGATGGGTGCCTCCGTAGAGCGGACCCCCGAAATGGGGGCCCCAGTCGGTGGACTCCTCGAGGAGGCCCGGGGAGCCGTTGGCTCGGCATCCGAGGGAATGTCGATGGCCGGGGCCACCTGGACGGGTGCAGCTAAGCTCGACTCCTCCGCCCTGGCCCTCTTCGTCGATCCGGAGGTCGCAGCGCCCTTTCTCTTGTGGGCCCTAAGGCCCCTGGCTAGCATCCGCGCTGCTTCGGCGTCCATTCCTAAAAAAAAAAAAAAAAAAAAAAAAGAGAAGAAAAAGAGAAAAAGAGAGAGAGAAAAGGAAAGAAAAAAAGAAGCAAACCAATCAGTCAAAGAGCCAAAAAAAAAAAAAAGAAAGAAAGAAAAAAAGAGAAGAAAAGAGAGAAGAAAGGGGAAGAAAGAAAGAAAGAAACAGAGGGGAAAGAGAGAGAGAAGGAGGAAGAGGTAAAAAGAGAAAGGAGAAAGGCGTGAAAAGAGAAGATAAGGTAAAAGATGAATACTCGCTGGATCCTGGGGACTCAGGCCGATGTTGAAAAGAAATTGCTCCCTCAAAAGATTGGGAAGGGAAGGAGCGGAGTAAGCTAGAAGCTTCCGGGCAGCCTGGAGGTCATCCTCCCCCAGGCTGGGGGTCCGACAGACAAAATCCCTCAGAGAGCCCCAAGGGGGCGGCCCAGTCTCAAGGTCGGACAGTGAACGAAGAGATATTTTTCCTTCCAATTGTGGATTGAAGAAGGGGCGCCTTTCAGCAACCCCTTCTTGCCGAACTGGGGGGAGAAGTACCACCAGTCCTTCGCCAAAGGATGGCGCTTGAAAGTATAGAAGTGCCTAAACAGGGAGAGGGACGGTTGGACCTCGACTACGTGGCAAAGGGAGAGAAATCCTATCAAAAACCTAAAAGAATTCGGGGCCACGGAAGCCAAGGAGATGTCTAAGAAGCGGAAGAGGGCAACAACAAAGGAAGGAAGCAGAAGCCGGAGTCCGACACGGAACGCTTCCTGGTACAGACAAAAACGACCAGATGGGGGGTGCTGGCCCGATCAGAAGGGCCAGACAGCTCCAGGTCGTACTCCGGAGGAACTCCATACTGAACCCTTATCAGAAGGAGTTCCTCCGAGGTCAGGGAACATGGAATGGCGTCCGGTGCAAAAATCGGGCGGAGCCCAGTCCCAGATGCGGGTTCGTCTACAGAGCAGGGGACCTGGGGTTTGAGGCGGAAGAGCTCCCGGAACTGCAGGGAGCGAAAGAGCCGGACGACATTTCGAGTAGTTTCGGAGGGCTCTAAAGGTCCCTAAGAAGACGGACAGGATGGGGGACGAGAGGCCACAGGAAACTAACTCGGAGGGATGCAAAAAAATAATGACAGAGAAGAAGTCCCTAGGCGGTGGAAAGAAGGTTGAAGGTGCCGGAACTAACCTATATCGCTCTGAGGGACCAGAGGGACGAAGACAGGGACGATTTGGAAGACACCTACGGCTCGAAAAGATGCCCACTGAAACAGGGCTCTCGAAGAGAAGGCAGACACTGATAGAAACTCTGGAATGGAATAGGGCACCTAAAGGTGGGAGGATGGGTTTAAATAGACCCTGAGATCCGGCGCCATAATGATCACGAATCCCCCCAAGCCAGTCCACACCCGGCACGTGTCCCACTCCCCCCGACAGGCGGCTAAAAGTGGCTGATGAATCAGCAGGGCTATTATGGTGCCGTACCTGGGCCAGTGTACCGGCGAGAATTTCGAAGGGTCGCTTCGTATCGCCCCGATCCGAAAAGACTCCAGCACGCGCACATTTAATGCCAAAATATCTGGGGGCGGCAGTGCGCAGGATTCGGGGGGGCGATTTCGGCTGTGCCCATCTCTCTCTATACTTCCTTCGTTCAAAATTCAAACTCGGAAGTAGGGGGACTGGTGTTGGGTATAAAATACCCACAGCCGAAGTCCTCAACAGAATCAGCTCCAGGAGGTCCGCCCGGACTCCTACGGGAGCCGGGCTTCGTCGCCAACGTCAACCACCGGTAAGGTTCGTCCGGACTCCTACGGGAGCCGGACTCCGCCAACAACCTCAACCGCAAGTAGACTCCACCCGGACTCCTACAGGAGCCGGGCTCCGTCCTCAACATCAGCTGCCGATAAGCCTTGCCCGGACTCCTACAGGAGCCGGACTTCGCCTTTAACTTTAATTGCAGGAAGACTCCGCCCGGACTCCTACGGGAGCCGGGCTTCGTCCTCGACTCCAACGGCTGCAGACAGACTTCGTCCGGACTCCTACGGGAGCCGGACTCCGCCAACAACCTCAACCGCAAGTAGACTCCGCCCGGACTCCTACAGGAGCCGGGCTCCGTTCTCAACATCAGCTGCCGGTAAGCCTTGTCCGGACTCCTACGGGAGCCGGACTTCGCCTTTAACTTTAATTGCAGGAAGACTCCGTCCGGACTCCTACGGGAGCCGGGCTTCGTCCTCGACTCCAACGGCTGCAGACAGACTTCTACGGGAGCCGGACTCCGCCAACAACCTCAACCGCAAGTAGACTCCGCCCGGACTCCTACAGGAGCTGGGCTCCATCCTCAACATCAGCTGCCGGTAAGCCTTGCCCGGACTCCTACGGGAGCCGGACTTCGCCTTTAACTTTAATTGCAGGAAGACTCCGCCCGGACTCCTACGGGAGCCGGGCTTCGTCCTCGACTCCAACAGCTACAGACAGACTTCGTCCGGACTCCTACGGGAGCCGGACTCCGCCAACAACTTCAACCGCAAGTAGACTCCGCCCGGACTCCTACAGGAGCCGGGCTCCGCCCGCGACTTCAACTCCGAAAGGACCCCGCCCGGAATCCCATGGGAGCCGGGCTCCGTCGCCAACTTCGACTGCCGGTAAGACCCGTCCGAACTCCTACGGGAGCCAGACTTCGCACCTGATTTTGATTACAGGGGACTCCGCCCGAACTCCTACAGGAGCCGGGCTCCGCCCGCGACTTCAACTCCTAGAGGACCCCGCCCGGACTCCCACGGGAGCTGGGCTCCGTCGCCAACTTCGACTGCCGGTAAGACCCGTCCGGACTCTTACGGGAGCCGGACTTCGCACCTGATTTTGATTGCAGGGGACTCCGCCCGGACTCCTACAGGAGCCGGGCTCCGCCCGCGACTTCAACTCCGAGAGGACCCCGCCCGGACTCCCACGGGAGCCGGGCTCCGTCGCCAACTTCGACTGCCGGTAAGATCCGTCCGGACTCCTACGGGAGCTGGACTTCGCACTTGATTTTGATTGCAGGGGACTCCGCCTGGACTCCTACGGGAGTCGGGCTCCGCCCGTGACTTCAACTCCGAGAGGACTCCGCTCGGACTCCCACGGGAGCCGGGCTCCACCCACGACCCCAACCGCAAGGAGGACTCCGCCCGGACCCCTACGGGAGCCGGACTCCGACCGCTGCCGAACTTCAGCCGACGGATCTGCACTCCCTGGCAGGCCACAATAACGGCCACGATCCTGCTCCACTTCCTGTGGCGGATTCCGCGCAGCTCCATCGCTCCCTGACAGGCCGCAGTAACGGTCGCAGCTCTGCTCCACTTCTTACGACGGATTCTGCGCAGCTCCACTTCTCCCTGGTAGGCCACAATAACGGTCACGATCCTGCTCCACTTCCTGCGATGGATACCGCGCGATTCTCCCGTCCGCTGGCAAGTCGTGACAACAGACGCCGCTCCACTCCCCGCGACAGACTCCACGTGGCACACCTCGGTGATAGCCACGGATCCACTCCACTACTCTTCGCAGCAAACTCCGCCTGACCTTGGGCAGCCCACTGCCAGACGGTTACAGACGTCGCTGTCAGGCTACTGCCCCCTCCGCCTATAAAAGGGGACTCCAGATACGTTATTCTATAAGCTCTCATCTTTCATCTAAAAACTCTGCTAAATTCTCCGTTCGAGCACTCCATTCTTGTTGAGGCAGAGAACTGACTTGAGCGTCGGAGGGTCTTGCCGGAGCAACCCCACCTCCGGTTTAGACTTCCTTTGCAGGTCCCGGCGGCGACTTCCTCGACTCCAGCTTCTCCGGCGCGAGTGGATTTTTGTACCAACACTATTTATATCTGCATCTGTCTAAAACAGATATGGATATAAATCTTTACATCTGATTAATATTTGTATCTATATTTGTATTCATTAAATACAATAAATATGGATCTGGATATATTGGTATCCAATCTGTATCCGATTCGATTTCAACCTTATCGATGGCTCCCTTTCTTTTTGTTTTTCCTAGCCAAGCTATAGGTTGCTTGAGGTTGGCTTGTCATACGAAGCTCAACAAAGGTTAACCACAAATTTTCAACTCTTGGTTTTTTCCAAATTGGACAAGGTATAAAGAGCCAATTATCTAGTTGAGCTTAACTTTTTACTTAACTTTACATGCCCAAAGAGTGCACGCTAGGTAACTTGACCTTGGCTTGTTCCTTAAAACATGCTTGATCAAGGAAATTGTCAAGCTGAGTCCGAGTGCTTAGGAAAAGCTTAATTGATTTACAGCTTATTATTTTAGATTAAACTTTGTCCTTGTTACTGATATATTTGGTAATTCCTAACCAAGCAAATTGATAAGACTTAATCCTAATTTTTGACTTAAAACCAGTCCTACAAACCAACTAGCAATGTCCCGAAAACTGAAAAGAACAGTAGGAAAGGTTAACAAGGGATCCAAAAACAATAGAAGGTTGCTTGTTGGAACCTCAAACCCAACCGCACCGCCCACGCTGTCCGCGAGTCAGCTTTGTCACATGAATAGTCCTCACCATATCTCCCCCAACAAAGCAAGACTAAGCCCCCACCCCCTCTTCTCACCTAAAAGATCCATCCGACCGGATCTTATGCTCCTTTATTAATATAAAACAAGCTTTCCACGTCCCCTTTTGGAGATGAGATTGTGAGAGCATGCCATCGCGTGCGTGATCGAAAGTGACAAGGGAGAAGAGAAGTTGTTATTGTTGTTAAGTTAACATAAGAGGCTTAAACTCCCAATCATTAGCTAGCAGACACACATCTCTCTTCATAAATTTAATCTCTCTCCACGTTGCGAACAAAAAATTATACCCTCCACCACATGCAAGTACCATATGACTGCATATCATGCGAATCATCTCGTCTCCTTCCCGTAGGATCTATTCATCAGATGATTGGTCGCAGAAAAAAGATAAGATGATTGATGTGGTACATAGCCATGTTGATATACATGATGTGAGGTATATTAGGAGCACACACTTATAATTAAGAAATGATGGATTTGGGTTGGAATCTTGGTGTCATGGCTGACAACCCACCGCATTGAGGTTGGAGATTATTTTATCCTACATGCATATGAGAAATGATGAACTTCTGGCTATTTCCTGACTGTTGGATCAGCCATTCTTGAATCCATCCACGTGCTGACGAGATCCACCTGGTGATCTTCTGCTTCATTTCTCATTTGATATAATAAACATGTTGGTTGGTTTAGAGGTGTCTTTTGGTCAGCCCTCTTGGGCACTTGTCCTTTTTCTATTGGATTAGTGTCCTAATATATGCCTTTTTCTAGACCCTAGATAAGAGTAGGGATGCCATGTTTATCGACTTCGAAGGGTCATCTTCTAATTTGATGCAATATTGACCGGGATGCAAGTGATTGGGAGTCTAGATCATGACATGTCAGATAGTTGATAATACTTCATGGATCTTGGATGCTCGAATTTTCTGGTAGAACATGAATCAGATTTATATCCCTTCATTATCCTTGCAATTCGTCGTGCCACCATGGTTCTTCATGTTGATGTAGCACTGGCATGGCATGCCATCATTCGACCAATTTCTCGCAATTGCACCAACTTCTAAAAGCTACACCAATCACCATATGCCATGTTAGCATGAGGATCTAAAAATGTAGTTTAGTAGCAATTCGTTGCATTATTTGTTGATGAAAACAAGCCTAATTCTTTCATTGACCTACAACAGCCATGTTACTAACTCAAATGGGTCTTAAAGTTATACCAATTTGACCCGTTGGAGGAGTAGGCCCTTTTCCTAATTTGGCTCAGGCAATTGACCGTTTTTATTATTAGGTAAGATGTGGCTAAGCTGATGGAAGATGGGGCCACCATTCTCAAACTTTCTAGATTAGTGAAGCTATACAATTTAAAAAATAGAACAGATTAAATCCAGTTAGGCACGACCAAACCGGCTTGGACCTAAATGATCATTTGCTTGTGGGCCCGAACCAGGCTCAATAACTAGGCATTCTCGTTTGTTTTGCTCCGTACTTGAACCTAACTTTGACCGACTACCACCCTGCAATTGGAGCACTGTTAGCAATAGCGATTGCGATTGGTTGATCAAACACACTTGTCCAAGTCTCAGGGCGCTGCCAAATTAAGGGTTGTGGGTGGTGTCATGCCCTAACAAATGGGAATGCTGCTTAGTTATCATCTTTTATCACTTCAACTGTGTCAACACGCTCTCTACAGTTGAACATCACATTTCGATGGTGATGGGACAAACCCAAGGCCATAGGGATCATAAAAATCTTTTTCATAGGTGACGGCATCCCATTAATGATGCAGCAATCGGCAAATTTGTGAGAAAGTGGTAAGCTTGCTTCATTCATTGGACTTATCTTGATTATATGTTGTGGTTGTGGTGAGGGCGATGGTTGTCATGGTCTTGTTTTTCTATTGTTCTAATTTGATCATCAGTGGCCACCTTAGTCATTTAGTGATTTGTCCCTTGAGGTCAGAATTTTTTTTTTCTTTTTTTTTTTTTAAATACTTTTTAAATCCTTGTAGCATAATATATCCATGGAAGTATCTTTGTGTGGACTGATTTATTGATAATTATGAATTGACTTTGATTTTTATCTTCTTGACATA
Source organism: Elaeis guineensis (assembly GCF_000442705.2). Lineage (NCBI taxonomy): Eukaryota > Viridiplantae > Streptophyta > Magnoliopsida > Arecales > Arecaceae > Elaeis > Elaeis guineensis. The sequence continues at coordinate 110,970,469 of NC_025998.2, forward strand.
TTTGCCTAAATAGCAACAACAGCAAAAAAAAAAATAATAGTTTAGCACACCAAAATTTAATTGGATTAACAAGATTGCCTATGTCTATTGCTCTAGGTTTCTACTATTTTCAATTAATTCAGAGAGAATTATAGAGAACAAATACTCATAAAATAAACAAGGTAGCAAAAATAAAGAGAACATTTGCTCAAATGATGCCTATTACAAAGCTAACCAAAATCTATGAGTAATCGAAATGATGCTTCAACAATGACTAGTTGCTCAAGAAGTCATTGTAGCATAGGGCTGGCAAAGAATGATCTAACCCATTTCTGATCTACAAAGAATATGTTTGGATTTAAGCTAAATAGGTTCAAGTCATAAATAGGTCAACTCGTTTGACCTATTTATTAAATATATTAAGTTTGGATTCCAGCAATATAATCTATTTAATATTAGTCATGTTGGTCGAGTTGGATTTGAACCCATCATATGCTCATACCCGAGCCTAACTATCCTACCCTGTTATCCATTTATTTGCTTAATCGATCTTCTAGAGAGTTCTTTACTTCTTCCTTTTGAGTTATTTGGGGTTAAAGTTACTCCATTAGGCTAGTTCGCATCGAGGATTTGAGATGGAAGGAGAATTGGAGACGAAGGTGGAGGTGGGAACCAGAGAAGGTGGGATGCAAGGCAAGCAGCTCAACAAAACTTGTTAATGGCAGCCTTAGCATTCTTGATGAGGTAGTCAAGGGCCTTGTTGTGGGTCATAGTCAAGGCGATCCTTGGCAGCTTGGGTAAAGAGGTAGATATAGTGTTCTCGGGGGCCCTTAGTGGTGCACACCTTGTTATGTTGCTCCAAGCACATGGTGGATTGCAAAATATAGCCTCCTAGACCCTCCACGATCTCCTCAATGCCCCTCAATCCTCCCTCAAACCTTCAGCACTAGTGCTACTGCTAGTGGCCATGAACCTCAACCGCTCAATCTAAAAGATGGGTATAATTAGAGAAGGAAGTAGTGGCAAGTAAGGAGGAGGAGAAGGTGATGTAAAATAGGAGCATTCCTTAGGCAGTGGTTCAGATGATGGTGGAGGGGATGAACCTGAAAGCCTTAAGGTTGCTCTCTTTCCAAACCTATTATCCATTTACTCGCTTTTGCCTTCTTGCCCTCGCCTCCTCTTGCAAGCTCATCTACCTTTGCTTCCATTGGAATTCGGGATTTGGTGCATACATATGTGTTTCAAAACTTTATTTTCTAAACACCACAGTGGAGAAGAAGATTAAAATACTTTTAATCTGAATTATGCATGCATGAAAACATAAAACCATATGAATCTATTTCATAAGCTGAAATTGATATATACTGAAATTCAGATTGTGATCAAATCATATATCTGTTTCACCATTTTTTTTCTCAAATTTGGATCTGAAAGAGAAAAGGTTCTCTCTTAGCTACACAAGTATCCAGCCTCTACGAGTATCTACTTAGGATCATCTGGAACAGTCCTCTTTAATCTGAATTTTTATTCTTCAAAATTTAGCTTGCTGAATCTGAACGAAGCCTGGATCACGATCAACGCTTGATCTCTTTTCTTGATCTTCTTCTTCTCCTTTTCTCTAGAGTTTCTCTCCTTACTATGTGCTGTTACCAGATGCTAGAACCAGCAAAGAAGAGGCACCCAATAGCCTTTGGGCATGGTCTCCTTGGGATACGCATCCCAAGAGAAAGGGGGTGTGGGATGCCCAAGTAAAGAGAGAGGGAGAGGAAGAGAGGGCGTGGGACTTCTCTTTTGGCATGTGGGGTTGCTGGTTTAGATGATCTAAAGACTTTAAGGAGGGTCCCTTTAAATAGGTACAAGGATTGAATCCTATTCAATCACATAATACAAGTCCTACTTACATTGGGTTTCCTATTAACTTAAGTTATCCAACTTACTTTAGGAGATCCTTTAGGTGCCAATAATTGGAGCCCTTGCACCCATAATTAGACATCTCAAAATGCACCCAAGAGACGCCCTATAGGAGAACTAAAAGCCCTCTAATCAAAAAAATTAATTAGGGACTTGCATCTTTAATTTATGTGATCTATAATCTTAGATACCCAACAATTGGAGTCTCATGTATCTTATTCATATAGGTTATTAGCAGATAATTAAGTTAGAATTATCTTATCAAATAAGTAATCCCAACGAAAAGAGAAATTGGGTCCAACCATGTGCTAGCAATGTTATCATGAATCCAATGGGTTTCTCTAAACCCAATTGACACTTCATAAGCTCAATTGCTTAATCCAGACCTAATTCTTTTATTGTGTGACCTTATAGATTCAATTCTATCTGGTAGTGAGATATACAATGATTTCTATCATTATATCATTGAAACCTTTTTCAATGGATCAGAATAATTTTACTCTAACTCAGCAAGAATTATCGATTCAGAACAATCCTAGTGAGCTCTTACAATCCACTAGTGACACCTAGCAGTATATAGTAGCAACCCAGTAGAACTGAAATAAATCTCTAGGTGTAGTTAACATGTGATTCAGTCCCTCTATCGTGAGTCCTGACTAGATGCAGGTCATGGATAAATCGTCAAACCTCATCATCAGTCATATGATAGATTTGATTAGCTCAAGTCTAGTTATGACTTTTATGAAATTTTTTTTTCATCAATCACACTACTGTGGCCACAGACTCATGGACTTAGCCTCTCAAATCTTATAGAAATTTTTTTTCTATCAAGATCGATAGATCCTATCTTGATGCGCACCTCACTCCTACAGTGGACCAACTGTCATCAATATCTACTACAATGGCTCATTGAGATTTATATTTATGTGTCAGTGAAACTTCAGCAGCCTCACTACGAGCAGTAGTACCATCTCAAGTCGAAGGATCAGTCACACAACTACAACATCGAGATAATCACTGACGATCGAATAGAAATCTAAGTGATCTCTTATATGGTCATGCTCAATACTAGTTATTCTCTAACAACTATCTGTACTCATTATCCTGTGTCTCTACATAGTAGACCAGAGACATCTATCTCAAAGAAAATGATTTATGCGTCAGTCTATCCAGATCAATCATCATCCTCATGATGATTCTACGATCGAAAGTATTTAGGAATTAAATATATGTCTTTAATTCTCAACACCTTGAGAATATGTATCGAAACTAATTTCATGAACGATTCAAGGACACATCATACTTGAATGAATTTTTTTTTATTGATTATATTAATATATTAAGTATAAAATTGTGTCCTAGAATTATTACAATATGTCAGTCATATTGACTTATAGGACATACATCTAACAATCTTACACTTGGACTAAAGTCAATTGGCCATAAATCTAAGTCCCATCTTCTCAAGGTGGACTTCCATTTTCGATTGACTCAACTGCTTAGTCAACGAGTCTGCTACATTGTCCGTAGAGTCTACTCTTCACACTTCAACATGAGGTAGTCGCGTATACTGCTGCTCTATGTATTTGAATTTCTAATGAGATCTTGGGCTCCTTAGCAAGGGCTATGGTGCCATTATCTTTGCAGTACTGTATTAGGGAAAGACATCCAGTTCTACAACTAACATTAAAATCATAATTCGTCCTACACATCTATAGCATACTCAGCTTCCATTGATCGATTACTCAAAATCTTTCTAGTATATCGAACAAAAATACTTCCTGATGTAGACATTCTATCATCAGGATCAGATATTAAGTCTGAGTCAGTATACCCCTCGACTCGCAACTCAGAATCTCCTATAAAGATCAAGAATAAATTCTTAGTCTTTCTTAAGTACATAAGGATATTTTTTACAGCTATCTAGTGTTCCTCATCTGGATTCGACTGATACTTACTTGTGACACTCACAGTAAGGATAATATCAGATCGAGTACATAGCATGGCATACATGAGGCTCCCTATCATCGAAGCATAAAGAATCCTACTCATACACTGTACCTCAGATTTGGTCGGACATATCATCTTGAAGAGACTAATACCATAACTAAGAGGTAAGAGACCTCTCTTAGATTTTTTCAAACTGAACCTCTTCAATACCTTTTCTATATATAGCTTTTGTGACAGGCCAAGCATCTATTTGGGTCTATCCCTATAGACCTTTATTCTGAGGATATAGGATGCTTTTTCTAGGTCTTTCATAGAGAATTTCTTGGACAACCATCTTTTGACCGTGGTCAGCATGGGAATATCATTCATAATGAAAAAAATATCATCCACGTATAATACGAGGAAGGTGATCGCACTCCCACTGACCCTTTTGTACACACAAATTTTTTTTTTCATTTTTGATGAAATCAAATAATTTGATTACCTCATCAAAACGATGGTTCCAACTCCGAGAAACTTGCTTTAATCCATATATGGACCTTTACAGCTTGCAGACTCTATGATCACCATCACCGGATATGAAATCCATAGGCTACTCCATATAGATATCTTTCTCAAAATATTCATTTAGGAAAGCAGTTTCCACATCCATCTGTCAAATTTTATAATCATAGTAAGCCACAATAGCAAGCAAAGTACGGAAGGATTTTAGTATGGCTACGGATGAGAAGGTTTCTTGTTAGTCAATGCCCTCGCACTGACTATAACTTTTAGCCACAAACTTAGTTTTATAGGTCTCTATCTTACAATCAGCACCTATCTTCCTTTTGTAGATCTATTTATACCCAATGGGTACAATACCCTTAGGTGGATCCACTAAAGTCCAAACTTGGTTCAAGTGCATCGAGTCAATTTTTGACTTCATAGCATCTAATCATTTCTCGAAATTGATGTCAGACATCGCCTCATCAAAGATATTAGGATCATCAGTATGACCCCTATCTTTCATAAGGAATATTTTCTTTACTTCCTCCATAAGCATACCCATGTACCTTTCAGGAGGTCGAAAGATCCTACTAGATCTATGAGGTGGTAGAAGAACATCAACTACTGGCTCATGGACTATGGGTTCTTGAGGATCTATAGCTCTAGGCTCTTCAGAGACTTTCTCTTCAAGCTCCACTAACCTCCCACTGCCACCATCCTGGATAAACTATTTTTCTAGGAATACGGTATTTTGACTCACAATCATATTACAGTCTTGTGGAAAGTAGAAGTAATATCCCATAGATTCTTTTGGATACCCTATAAAATGAGCTATAATAGATCTATCCTTTAACTTATCCGTCATTTATCTCTTGACATAGGCCGAACATCTCCAAATCTTGAGATAACCTAGACTCGACTTCTTATCGAACTATATTTCATACGATATGATAGGAACGGACTTTGATGGAATCTTATTCAATAAATAAATGGCAGTTAACAAGACATGTCCCCAAAGAAATAAGGGTAGATCAGTGAAGCTCATCATGGATCGGACCATATCCAATAGGATCCTGTTCCTCCTTTCGGATATCCCATTGAACTGAGGTATTTCAGAAGAGATCCACTGAGAGACTATGTCGTTGTCCTTAAGATATTCTAAAAATTCTTGACTAAGGTATTCACTTCCTCGATCAGATCGAAGAATCTTAACGGATTTGCCGTCTACTTTTCTACTTCATACCTGAATTTTTTGAACTTTTCAAAGGCCTCAGACTTATATTTTATGAGATACACATACTCATACCTAGACAGATCATTGATAAATATAATGACGCAGGTATAACCACCCTTGGCTTGCACATCAAATGGCCTACACACATCAGTGTATACCAGGGTGAGTAACTCAATGGCCCTTTCCTCATGACCTACGAAGGGTAACTTGGCCATCTTTCCTCGAAGGCAATATTCACAAGCTGGATATGACTCTGGGTTAAGAGAGCCAAGGATCCCATCCTTTTTCAGTCTGTTTATTCTGTTCTCTCCAATATGGCTTAGTCTATAGTGCCATAAGTACTTCTGGTTAATTTTATCTCTAGGTCTCTTTTGGCCTACGGCACTCAATATTTGCTCGTTCCGGTTCATATTCACATCAACATATAAAAGATAAAAATTATCAATTAAAAGACCACATGTAATCAATTTATTTTGTAAATAAATGAAATAAAAGTCTTTATTGAAATAAATTTCAAAACCTTCCTATGCGAGCACAGACATGAAAATTAAATTCCGACTAGCTACAGGAATATAATAACAGTCTTTCAAATCTAATCTAACACCAGATGGTAATCGAAGATGGTAAGTACCAACGGCCTTTGCAGTAATTTTTGTTCCATTGCCGACTCGAAGGATCATGTCACCTTCCTTCAACCTCCTACTTTCTATCAGAGCCTGTATTGAGGTACATATATGAGCACTCGAGCCAGAGTCCAATACCCAACTAGAAGTAAAAAAAATCGTAAGATTAGATTCTATTACGAGCATACCTTCGAAAAGTTTATTACCCTTTTTGGTCTTAGGCTCTCCAGCTATTTTGGACAGTTTCTCCTCTAGTGGCTTTCAGTATGATAGTGGAAACACTTTCCTCTTATCTCAACCATCTTTCTTTGGCTTGCTCTTTTTCTTCTGCTTCTTCGTGGATTTAACTTTTTTTTTTCAGTAAATTTTTTTTTGAAAAAAGAAGTCCACTCCACAGCGAGAATAGTATCCTTTGAACTCTTCAAGGTACCCTCCGTGGTGACCAACATGTTGACAAATTTGGGAATAGTGCAGTCAAGTTTGTTCATATAAAAATTCATAATGAATTGACTATATAAACTGGTAAGGGATTGAAGGATCAGATCCATCGGTAATTTCTTTTGCATATCTAGCTCAAGCTTCTCAATATCCTTGATCACTATCATATAGTACTCATGGACAGACTGTTCCTGTGTATTTTCAGATTGAAGAGTCTTTTGGATATTTCGAGATACGTAGTATGGCTCTGTTCACCATACAACTCTTGTAGGTGAGTGATTATTGCTTGAGCAGTGGGCATATGCTCGTGCTGGCTTTACAACTCGTTTGATATGGATGCCAGCACATAGCACTTGACCTGACTGTCTTCATCCATCCACTTCTTAAAAGTAATTTTTTGCTCAACAGTAGGATAGTTTGGTAGCACTACGAGATCCTGATCAAGAACATAGCTTAATTTTTTTGAGGTCAGGATAATCCTGAGGCTTTTGAGTCATTCTTTAAAATTATTATCGATCAAACGATTGGTTTCAAGGATGTGGGATAGAGGGTTTGAGGTTGATATGATGGTTTAACTGCGAGAGTAGAGATTCAAGTTAGATTTTTGTACTTAATATTTATATTTACTTCTAAGAACTTTAAGATGCAAACAATGACTCCCACTAATTTATCGGATCCCTCCACTCTCCGAGAAGTAAACAGAAACCCTAACGTGATAAAAGATTCCTAATGGGTGCTGCAGTCCCACCGATGACGTGCATCTTATCTAACAGTTATTGGTAACATACACATTGATGCGTAGGCAACTCTTTGCCCAGATACTTAACTAAGTATGTTGCATTGACTTGGTCTCTAAGTCATATAGGCTCACCTAACAGTTATTGCCCACACTTCTTAGTTAAGCCCGACCCACCGTTCACAAGCAGGTGTAAGGTCGTCATTAGATCCCTTACCTAATAGTTATTGGGCCCAACTCCATCTTTACCCTGGAGCAACTCTTTGCTAATAGAGTGGTTGCATATTTTTGATGCAATGGAACCACTATAACCAGTCAAGAACAATCAATGTCGATAGCACGTCCGCACATCTATAATGGTGGAAGACCTATGGACTTAATATTTATGGAGAGGTTTAAATTTAGGTCTCATCTAATCAGTCATCATATGATCGATCTAACTGGCATGGACTAAACCAAACTGCTAAGCAACCTAATTCAAGATCCAGTCTTCTAAATTAGTTAGGTAAGTAGAGATCAATGAAGGTCCCCCCGTTGCCTTCTTAAGACACTAATAAATTGATCAGATCAGCTAATGGAATCAATTAAATAACCACGTCTCATTAACTTGCCTTAGATACCAATAAGTTAATTGATCAGAATTGGTTAGCTCAAACGAATTTGGCTCAAACTAATGAGCCAAATTAGGTCTTTAGATTAATCGATTCTACATATGAAATTCAATCGATTTGATCAACAATAATTGTATGATCATTAACTTAATTGATCTAACTCTAATCAATACTTGACTCGGTTTGACAAATTACTTAATTGAATTAGACCCATATGACTCAAATCAAAAATCTTAAATGCAATCCTATTGCATGACCTAATTAATGATTTTTTCATGACCAAAACTCTCATGCACAAACATAAATTTCAGATTCTAAAATCATATTTCAGATTTAAATTTTTTTCATGAAAGTAAGTTCTAAAATATAAAAATAATTTTTATATTTTAACACACAAACATATATCATATATATGTATGTAAAATCAGATCTAAACAAAATTTCAGATCTAAGCATGATTTCATATATCTCATATACTAATCATGGATCATATTAAAAATAAATTTATGATCTAAATATACAATCATATATCACATATATGAATCAAAATTCAAATCATATAAAAATTTTAAATTTTATGCATGCATTTATGTTTCACATGAACATGAACTAGAACTCTTTCTAGATCAAAATTTAGATCTATACATGCAATTACATATCAACAATATATTCTAAAATTAAATCTAAAATCAAATTTAAGATTTGAAGATCCATCTATACATCTCATGTATCAAAAAAAAATCTGATTTTAAAATCTTTTCAAAAATATGTATATCAAAATTTAGCATATAAAAACTCGTGGCTCTAATATCACTGTTGGAATTCGGAGTTTGGTGCATGCATATGTATTTCAAAATTTTATTTTCTAAATACTACAGTGGAGAATAAGATTAAAATACTTTTAATCTGAATTATGCATGCATAAAAATATAAACCATATGGATCTATTTTATATGCGAAAATTGATATATGCTGAACTTCAGATTGTGATCAAATCACATACCTGTTTCACAATCTTTTTCCTCAAATCTGGATCTAAAAGAGAAGTGGTTCTCTCTTAGTCATATAAGTATCCAGCTTCTATGAGTATCCACTCGAGATTAGTTTGAAACAGTCCTCTTTAATCTAAATTTTTGTTCTCCAAAATTCAGTCAGCTGAATCTGAATGAAGTCTGGATCACGATCCATGCTTGATCTCTTTTATTGATCTTCTTCTTCTCTTTTTTTCCAAAATTTTTTCTTTTACTATGTGTTGCTACCAGATGCTAGAAACCAGCAAAGAAGAGGCACCCAACAGTCTTTGGGCATGGGTCTCCTTGGGACATGCATCCTAAGAGAAAGGGGATGTGGGACGCCCAAGAAAAGAGAGAGGGAGAGGAAGAGAGGGCATGGGACTTCTCTTTTGACGGGCAAAGTTACTGGTTGGATGATCTAGGGATTTTAGGGAGGATCCTTTTAAATAGGCACAAAGATTAAATCCTATTCAATCACATAATATAAGTCCTACTTGCATTAGATTTTTTATTAACTTAAGTTATCCAACTTACTTTATGAGACCCTTTAGGCATCAACAATTGGAGCCCTTGCATCCATAATTAGACACCCCAAAATACACTCAAGAGATGCCTCATAAGAGAATGAAAAGTCCTCTAATCAATGGACACGCCCAACCTGATCAAATCAAAGTGGTGCCCAAGAATAACTATCAAAAAAATTAATTAGGGACTTGCATCCTTAATTTATGTGATCCATAATCTTAGACATCCAATAATTAGAGTCTCATAAATCTTATTCATATAGGTTATTAGCAGATAATTAAGTTAGAATTATCTTATCAAATAAGTAATCCCAATGAAAAGAAGAATTGGATCCAACCATGTGCTAGCAAGGTTATCATGAACTTAATAGGTTTCTCTAAACCCAATTGACATTTTATTAGCTCAATTGCTTATTCTAGATCAAATCTCTTCGTTGTATGACTCTATAGGTTTAATTTTATCTGGTAGTAAGATATACAATGATTTCTATCATTATATTATTGAAACTCTTTTCAATGGGTCGGAATAATTACACTCTAACTCAGTAAGGATTATCGATCCAGAACAATCTTAGTGGGCTCTCACAATCCACCAGTGATATCTAGCAGTATGTAGTAGCAACCTAGTAGAATTGAAATAAATCTCTAGGTGTAGTTAACGTGTGATTTAGTCCCTCTATCATGAGTTCCGACTAGATGGCAGGTCATGGATAAATCATCAAACCTCATCATTAGTCACATGATAGATTCGATTAGCTTAAGTCCAGTTGTGACTTTTATGAAAATTTTTTTCTATCAATCACACTACTGTGGCCACAGACTCATGGACTTAGCTTTTCAAATCTCATAGGACTACTTCTTTCTATCAAGATCGATAGATCCTATCTTGATGCGTACCTCACTCCTACAATGGATCAACTATCGTCAATATCTACTACAAAGGCTCATTGAGATCCATATTTATGTATCAGTCAAACTTCAGTAGCCTCACTACGAGTAGCAGTACCATCTCAAGTCGAAGGACCAGTCACACAACTATAGCATCGAGATAATCACTGACGATCGAATAAAAATTTAAGTGATCTCTCATATGATCACTCTGTGTCTCTACATAGTAGATCAAAGATTCATCTATCTCGAAAGAAGTAATTTATACATCAGTCTATTCGGATCAATCACCATCCTCATGATGATCCTATGATCGAGAGCATTTAAAAATTAAATACATGTCTCTAATTCTCAACACCTTGAGAATATGTATCGAAACTAATTTCATAGATGATTTAAAGATACATCATACTTGAATGAAAAAAAAATTATCTTTTTATTATTCATATTAATATATTAAGTAAAAAATTATGCCCTAGAATTATTACAATATGTCAGCCATATTGATTTCTAGGACATACATCTAATAGCTTCCTCTACGACCTCCTTAGCTCCTCTAATGCATTAACTTCGAGTCACAACTTGACCTATTTTTTTTCTATTTTATTCCTTATTTTTTGGTTTAATTCCTAGAATAGGGTGGTGATTTAGGTTGTGGTGATAGTTTGAATTGCAATAATGGAGACATTAAGATGCAGATTAAGAGCAGCATGGAGGTGGTAATGGATGGCCCATAGTGGAGGATTTCATCCCCTTGAAGCCAACCTCCTTTTTGACTGTAGCCAGATGGGAGATCGAATGAGAGAGATTAAAAAAAAAAAGCCAAATTGGCTCCAATCCATCCAGCTTTGAAACCAAATAAGTGGAGGTTTTTGCTCTTCCTTTTCATTCATCTAAATCATGTTTTACTAATGGTATATTAGGAGCCTGATTCGATATATTAGGTGGCATATTAGATACAACATGCTAAACAAGTCAACTATTAACCTGACTCGATCTGACATGTTTATTAAATAGGTTAAAAAAATCAAGTTAGGTTGTCTACTAATTAGATATACAGGTTTAGGGTTCAAATCTTTATCTGTTTAATAAATAAAGTTCAAATTTAGAATTTTCTGATCCAACCTACATCTGACTCGACCTACATATGATTTGACTTAACAAGATTGTCACCTCTACCACAACACCATTTTTCAACAAGCCAAGCCCTGTGCAACCTCTCAACCTTTTTTTATTTTTATTTTTTGAGATAAGTCCCTAAAAAAAAATCACTCTCTTGTAATTCGTTCACACATCCTCATAACCCATTATATCATAGAGCCAACATAAGCTTAGTTTGTGCACAAATATGATAGTTTGGGAAGTTGCAAAGAGACATGAGAGCAGTGGATGGAGTGGTGAGTCAACAAGGAGCAAGAGAGATTGAGTTACAAATGCTTTCTTGCTGTTGTTCAAGCATATGGAGGTAAGTGAGGAGTCTTCTTGCTTGCACTCAAACATGGGTAAATGAGGTAAGAACTTGTTCCTTAAGTCTTCACGCACCAATCCTAACATCACAGCCCCTTGAAGCAGTCTAGTTATTGGAATAGCACTAGCCATGTGGACAAAATATTCATTTCTTGAAGCAAGATATAGAAATGGAGGGCCTACATAGTCAGTATGTAGTTTAACCTTAATTTGCATTAACATGCAAATTTAGAACATCACAATTCACAAGAGCTATTGGATTTAATCTACAATGCATTGCGTGGTATGCATGAATACAAGTATCTCTTTTAACTACAAATTGATAGAAGGAAAGAATGTAGAAAAGATGACTCAATGATACATCTAAAACAAGGGTCACTTAACATAATAGAGCCTAGCTTAATTGATTAGAAGATTTTCTAGCCTAAATTTTAAGTTTCACAAGAGGGCCTAAATGAAAAGGAGAGAGAGAGTGTGTGTGTAGCAAAGGCTGGTAATGATTTCGTTCAAATTTAGACGAGCCCACATGTTGAGCATAACAATATGGGCTTCCTCTATGAACCTAGTATTTTGACCATCATCAGCATCTAGGTTCGGCACAGACTGTGGTTGATCAACCAACCCTCTGATACTACATTGATCAAGTGGTTATTGTTGGTGCATATTATTATTAAAATGAAAATAATTTTTTAACAAATGTTGAGATAATGGGGGCAATGTGAATGGATGGGAGTTGTTGTTTTGACACTATTACTCATGTTCATGAAAATTTCATGTATTAACTTAATTTTTCATTTGCTAATAAAGTCAACTATTCTTATTATTTTTGTAATGGAATATTTAATCCACTCTCCCACTACTCTCTCCTCGCATGTTAAAGCCTATATATTCTTTTGTAACATAAAAGTTGATCATCTTCTTTCTCTATAGCTCTATTTTGGCTAATAATAGACCATATTAACTTGGGAATGCTCTATGAGCTTATAAAAAAGATCCTTCACCGTTGGCTTCTAACACATATGACACATCATATGAGTCATCCTTGTTCTACCTACAAATAAAACTTAAGAGTTCTCTAGCCAAACCAAAGTATTCTCTTAGTGGAGCTTTGTGCTCAATCTATTATGCAGAGTTGGTCTTGAGCTATATGGCGATCTAGTTGGACTGTTGTATTCTGAAGAGGACAAGTCAAACAGATTTGTTGCAGTGACTAATTAGTTTTACTAACCATAAATGGCTTGAATCTTCTTAAAGGTAAGAAGATTTCTACATCTTCACCTAATTAATATTGTCATCCTCAAAGAAAAATTCTTATTCTTTATTGTACTTTTGCTCTAATTATTATATTTTGGACTAACAATTTTAAGAAGATTCCTGATGGAGCATATAGATGAAAAGGTTGTTGAAGGCAATATTGGAGATCTCAGTAAGCTCTTTCATTTTAAAGGAGCCTATTTCAAAAGAAGAAAATGAAAAGTCTAATTCTACCTAAATCTTATCAAAGTTGCCTATGTCCTCACCAAAAAGAATCCAAAAAGAGTTGACAGTATCAACATGATGAATGAAGAACTTGCTACATATCAAGCAAGAATTGAAAAATATGAAAATGATAAATATAATTATTAGTATTATCTCTTGATTTGCCTTACAAATTATGATGATTATTATGATAGCATATTCTTCTACAAAGAAAATTTGAAAAACCTTACATGTTAAGTATGACATCGAAGAGGCTGGTGTAAAGAAATATGCTGCAGGCTACTTTTTCCACTTCTAAATGATGGATGGCAAATCTATAATGGACCAAGCTCAAGACTTTATGAAAGATAATTGGAGAGCTTCGATCTAAGGGCATTAAATTTAGAGATAATCTTGTTGTTTGCAGCATTATTAAGGCTAGAAATGGGGGGAATTGACTCATGATCCGACCCTACTTGACCTGCTTACAACTGAGTCGACCTATTTTAAATGATCCATAGGGTTAAGTCGGGTTCTAAAATTGGATTCACTTCATTTTTCGAGTTAAGTCTGGATTTATTGAATTCTGACCCAACCCAACCAATTTAATTTTTAAGTCAATTTTGGATATTCCCTTCTATGACTCCACATAATCTGAACCCAGTATAGCATCAAGATTTGAACCTATTTTAAGTCTTTATGTTACAATAAAAGATTTGTGTGAACAACATGTTGAACATAAAAGTAGGTTTAAAATTATTTTTATATACTAATTTATTTTGAGAGAAATGTTACTTATTTTCTATTTTATGTGGTTAATAGTAGTTGGGAATATGGTAATTAAAACATAGTTGACTATATTTGATCTAGACCTAATCCACAATTGAATTTTTTAGATTGGTACTAGGTTATACATGGATCCAAATCGACTTGAATGATCTGTTGGTCGAAAATTTTGGTTGTGGATCCAACCCCAACCCGATTTTTTATTGCGTTGGGTCTTGATCCAACATTAAGACTCGATCAAGAAATCAGGTTGGGCTAGGATCACTCATGATCCGATCCTTTTGCATCCATATATATTATCGATAAGTTACCATTTTCATGTACAGAATTTCAAAAAAACTATGCACCAAAAATAAAAGAAGATGTCCTTTGATGCATTAATTACTCGCATCTATGTAAAGAAAGAGACAAAAGTACAAGATACACTCATGGCACAAGAAAGCAATGAATAAGCTATCACAAGTAAGTAAATTTTATTTTTATAAATTAAAACTTGCTCAATAAAAATTTACCTAGAAATGCCCAATTGAAGCCTACGAAGAAAAATATGAAAAATTATGATAAACCTCCCAAATATAATAAGGGAAAAAAATAAGCATAAAACAAGCAAGATTTTGATATATATTTATATATGACAAGAGTTGGCATGTTACTCAAATTTGCAAATTCTAAAAATCTAAGTTTGAACCCAAGCTAACATAATCGGGGAGCCACTTGTGGCAATAATATGGATATAAGCACAGTGCAATGTGTTGATGAATGGTAGATTGATTCCAATACTAATCGGCATATTTGTTATGATAAAAATTGGTTCAAAATATATACTCTTTTTTAGAAGTCTAAACTATTATGTTTGATGATTTATGAACCACCCATATTGTGCTTGGAAGTGGAGAAGTTGAGTTAAAATTTACCTTTGTAGGAGTGCTGACTTTGAAAGATGTGTTGTATACTCCATCCATGAGGAAGAATTTGATGTCAAGTTTTCTTTTGAATAAGGCTGACTTCAAGCAAACTATAGAGTCTGGTCAACATATTATCATAAAAAAGAGTATTTTTATAGGTAAGGGTTATACTTATGATATAATATTTAAATTGAATGTTGAGAATAATAAATCATCTATTGATTTTGTTTATTTACTTTTTTCTAATAATTTTTGTTATGCTTGTTCGTATCATGTATATATATAATAAATATGTAAGAATTATGACTAGTAAATATGTAAGAATTTTTGGTATCCTTTTCCAAAAAATGTTAGCAATTATGAAATGTGTAGTAAAGCATAAATTATAAAGAGACATCATAAAAGTGTTGAAAGAAATATCGATTTACTTGAATTAGTTCACAATGATATTTGTGAATTTGAAGATATTTTAACTCATGGAGAAAATAGATATTTTATCACTTTTATTTATGAACTTTCTAAATATGCTTGTATTTGTTTAAAAATAAAAGTGGTGTACTTGAAAAATTCAAAAAATTTCTTCACAAGTAAAATATCAATTCGATAGAAAGATTAAAAAAAATTAGAAGTGATAAAGGACATAAGTATGAATCTTTTTGATTCAACTTATTTTTTCAATCATTAAGAATAACTCATGAAACTACTCCAACGTACTCGCCTGCCTTCAACGGCGTGGCTGAGAGAAATAATAGAATTTTGATTAAGTTGACACATGCCATGCTTACTGAATCAGATCTCCCACCATCCTTTGGGGTGAAATGGTTTTTAGTGCTTATCATGTTTTGAATAAAGTATCACATAAGAAAACTAAAATTATAGCATTTGAATTATGGAAGAGATATAAGCTAAATTTGGAATGCTTTAGTTTGGGGCAATTAGCTTACGTAAGACTAATAAACCCTAAAGTACCTAAGTTGGGTATAAAAGTAGCCACTTATGCTTTTCTTAGTTATGCAGAAAATAATATAACCTATAGATTTTTGGACATAAAAAATAATGTGATAATTGAATTAAGTGATGCTATTTTTTATGAAGTATTTTTTTAAAAAATCTAAAAATAGTGGGGGCCAAGTAGGTAAACAAAATATTTTTATTTGTACAGCAATTCTACACCATCTTTATAAAATGAAGTAAATTCTAAGTTTGAACCAAGGAGCAAAAGTGCTAGAGTGCAGAAATATTTTGGCTCGGACTTCTATATTCATAACATAGAGAAAAATCTATTTTCTTTGTAGGAAGCTTTATTATCACCCTATGCTATTTTTAAAATAAGCTATGAATAATAGAATAGAATCACCAATTTTTAATAAAACTTTGAAGTTAATTGATTTAACATCTGGTTGTAAAACCATAGGGTGTAAATAGGCTATTAAAGGGAAGCTCAAATTGGATGAGACTATATTGACAAATATAAAGCTAGGCTTGTTGCTAAAGATTTCAAACAAAAGATTCCAAATAAAAGAAAGACCTAGAGATTTTTAATATATTCTTTTCAACTACTAGAGTGACATCCATTAGATTGCTAATTGTAGTGGTTGCTATTTATGATTTGAAATGTTCACCAAATGGATGTCAAAATAGCATTTTTGAATGGGACCTGGATGAAAAAATTTATATATACCAACTTGAAGGCTTTATAGAGCTCGACCAAGAAAGCAAAAGATATAAATTAACTAAATCTCTTTATTGATTAGGGTAGACCCAAAGTAGTTGCTCAAAAATTTTGATTTGTGTATGATTAATAATGGTTATAAGTTAAATACGAGTGACAAGTGCATCTATCATGAATCCTGGAAAAACTTACATATTTTTTGTTTGCCTATATGTAGATAATTTATTAATTTGTAGCTTTAATTTGCATATTGTTGAAAAAATAATAAATGTATTTTGTAGCCATTTTGACATGAAAGACCTTAGTGAGTCAAATTTTATTTTAGTTATGAAAATTTTGAAAATATATGATGGTAATTTTCTTAACCAATGGCATTACATTCTAAAAATTTTGAAAAAAATATAACTATATTGGTTGCAAGTAGATTGCTACTCTTTTTGATTCAAGTATTCATTTATTCCTCATTAAAAATGAAAATAATGCTATAAATCAAAATGAGTATGCCAATTGATTGGTAGCTTGTATTATGCTATTGATTGTACTATACTTAACATCATAGATGTAGTTGGAGTACATAGTTGGTTTATTAGCAATCTAGGTAGAGAATATTGGTATTCTCATTGAAAGAGTAATGAAATATTTAGTTGGTACCAAAAATTATGATTTATTTTATAAAAAATATCATGTAGTACTTGAAATTTTCAGTGATATTGATTGAAATATGTTGTTAGGTGTTCTCTCTCTGTTTCTGATTATATTTTCACTTTGGCAGTATTTGTTATGGGGTGATCCATTCAGGATCAAGGGTGATCTTGATAAAGATGATGAGATCATTATGTTTGATTGCACTATAGTGATCCTATGTAACAGTGATTTCAAATTATCCTCACTTCTCAAATCACTGTAAAGTGTGGTGATAGAAAACCACTCTCGAGGATAGATATCCAACATTACTCTATCATGGTGATCTTATATTAAAATATGTTAACTAAAATATCCTCACTTTTTTATATGGGTGGGTGGGTAGTTGAGGGATCTTCTCTACGGAAGAGAAGGAATACGTGCGGGTACTTGAAACATCATCTCCACAGAAGAAAATTTTTTTTTTTTCTTTTCTCACCATACTGATTAGAAAGAGAAAAAATCTATTTAATTTTATTCTCAAAATTTTAATATATATCCTCTAGTTACTTTTCATCAAAAAAAAGTATTGAAACTTCTTTGAGTTCCTAATTGTATGACTTTGAAATAGTTTGGCACTCCAAAAAAAATATTTGCTAAAATCTAGTATAGGTACTAAACACATTTTTTTAGAGAGTCCATTCAGTCAACTTCTTTATAAGACTTCAAAATTCTATTATTTTAGATGACGAACAAAATTTTAAAATTCTAGTTGATCTAGTTAAATACTATATATTTTTAAAATCTTTGATTCATGACTAAAGTGCCACCTTTCAAGTAAATATTATAGCTAGTCAACTTGTTTAGTAGATAATATAAAAAAAAAACCATCTGAGATATATCAGGGATATTTTTGGTATTATATGATCAATGATCTTGAATTTTCATAGCATACCAAATAAGTTGCTTATATATACCTAAAGATCTTTAATTACTGCACTATGGCAAACCAAACATAGTGATCTTAGATCACTAGGGATTAGTTCACCCCAGGATTTGAATTAGTAATGATTTTAGATCACCGTGGTGATCCAAGTTAGGTCACCAAATGCCCCCTTTAGGTGGTGGTGCTATTTATTGGAAATTTAAAAAGTATATTATTATTACTAATTCAACTATTAAAGCGAGGTTATTACTTTGGCTTCAACATATGAGGAAGCAAATTGGTTGAAAGATTTAGGATAAATTATAAAAATCCCATAAGATTTGCATTTATTATAATTACATCCATTAGTTTTCAAAATCTATACTTACACTTCTGAAATATAACGGCATTACTCAAGCTATTTTAGCAATATAAAATGATCAAATTATCATCCTTTATAAATCAGTTAAAAGAATCTATACCAACCCCTTTTCACTATCTTCTTTCCCCCTTCCAGACTCATCTTCCTCTTTTTCTCCAACAATAGGATTTGTCCTTACCAAATCCATCCACCTCATGTGATTAATCTCACAAAATCATAGAAGTATATTCGATTAAGGCTTTGGAAGTGACGGAGAGCCTGCTCCTTATTCTATGGTATATGGTAGATTTTTTTCTCTTATTTTTTTATAATTACAATGCATGCATTTCCCCCAAATATATGCATGCACATTTTGTCATTCTTTTCAAGAGCCATCATTTTCTCTTTTGATTTTGTATGTTTTACTAGTTGTAACAAAATATTTTTGGTTAACATTTTTTAAACCTAGCCATATATGGTCTCCTTTATAATATGGTTAAATAAAGTCCAAGTACATCTAAAAATGGAACTCAACATTGTAAATGAACTCCATTGATGATCCTCTTCCCCATATGGTTGTCCAATGTTACAAAGTAGATAGATTCTTTTAAATATATTTTTTTCTCTTCTCTTTTTGAAATATAGGGCAAGAGATCGGTTGCCAGTTGATTATTTTATAAAACTACTGTGGCAAATTAAGAGCTTATGCATTTAGCTGAAATAGTAATTTTGTTGATAAATTACATTTATCTAATTGATATGATTAAAAGGGCATGATATTAGTTGTTGGTTAGTGGTAATCTAATATATATATATATATATATATATATATATATATATATATATATATAATATTAAAATAGAGATATCTGCATTGGCAATGCCTCCATCCACCATGTGTCATCAATACAGATGCCTCCATCACCCACATGTTGTTCACCACGTCTGCCACATCTCCCACACATCCATCATGGCTCCTCCCATTAAAAAATATCGCAAATTCTTCTCTTCCTTCACCATCTCTTTCTTCTCACTTCCTGAATCCAATATATCAAAAACTTTCCTCAAATCCCTCTCAATATCAAACACATAACAAAATCAATCAAAAAACAAATCTTAAAAAAAAAAGAAAATCTGACTCACATAACTGATTAATTAGATAATCAGAAGCATTGATGGTCAAAGAAACTTACTAATTTGAGAAGAAAATGAATTGATCGAGAAATCAAGAAAAAAAAGATGAGAAAAAAAAAAATGAAAAATCAATGCCCAACAAATCAAAATGATTTTGTTCACCGATGAATCGAGATGGAAAACAAGAGTGAAAGAGGGACCTAGGAGTGCAGGTGGAGGATTGGGGAATGGGTACAATCAAAGAGCTCCGACAGCATGGAGAGTAGGGAACGATGCTATGGTTTTTGCCTTGGTTTGTGCATCGGAAGTGTTTTTAATTGGGGGATTGAGAGAAGGGAAAATAGGAAGCAAATAAAAATTCCAACAATAAGAGTGTAAAAGCCTTCTCTTCTCTCCCTTCTTTTTTTTCTTCTTATTTTTGTTTAATTTATTGCTGTTTAGTTTTTTCCTTAGATTGTGGATCGATGGTAGTACATCTATCTCAGGACCCAATATCCAAATAAAGAAAATATTGCATGCACCAGGTGCAAGTGAACCAAGGCAAATCCCGGAGCATATGCACAGTGGATAGCATGCAATTGGGAATTGGTGAAATACAAGAGATAGCATGGTGCATTATCTACCGTGGGATTTGAGGCGGTCCAATTGCACCTAGTGCATGCAACACGGAGGTTATGTTTGGCATGGATAGTTATATCCATGGGCCACATTTTCTCCTTTACTGGATGTTCTGCAAGGATGTCTCGTAAAGATTCTCGATAGAGCAAGTCCTCACTATGCCTCCTCCTCTAATCCTATTTTTTTTCTTTATCTTTTGGTTTTGATCTCTTTTTTTAGTACTTCTTCATTCAATTTGTCTAAATTTAGTTAGCTTTATAGGGTTTCTTTTTGGATCTTGCCCTCATAGATGAGCTAGAGGATGAGGTTAGCAAACCTTGCGGACGGATTGGTGACTGACTATGCCCTCAAAGATGGTGCGGCTCTATAGAGTGGAGCTAAGGTTCAGACCATGAATGTATGAGTGGGCACTGATACACTAGATTCGGATGAAATTTTGACTCTCCAGGAGCCTCTTAAGCTCTATCATGGGAGTGGAAAGAGAGAAGAGAGAGTGAGCTCCAAAGGTAAAAAGCAAAGTAAAGAAGAACAATGATAATACGGAAAAAGGGTGAGGGTTTGGAGGAGCTAGGGGCAAGAGGCCCATGAAGAACCCCAAATTTAGAAAAAAATAAAATAGCTTATAATTCATACTATGCACAAAATATATTTTTTATCAATTTAATTATTTTTTGAAATATATATAGAATAGATATTAATAAATCAATAAAATAAAATATTTTTTTAAGAAAAAATTACAATCGGTGCATAGATGGGGTTATAAGCTAGTGATGTTAAGGTATAAAACATACTGTACTAGTACAATTTTTTATGATCAAATTAAATTAATGACCTTCACATTTTACTTCAACATATTAAATATATAATATCAACCCTCCTCATTCATACAAGGGATTTATCAGCTCGATGAGGATTTGTTGATACTATTTATAACTATTTCAGTTATTTATGATACAAGAGTGTACCATCTTTTAAATGCCTAATGATTAAATCTATACAAACTAATATAGTAATTTATTTATGTAGGGGTGCCATGACTTATTATAATTTGGTTGTGCACTATGAGGATCAAAATTATTGGATCAACAATGTAGATGAAGATTTTTATTCATATTTAGAAATGGTGGTTGATATGTATAAACTTATTGCTAAGGGAGATGTTAATTTTATTATCTCTTGTGGTAGTGGCTTTCTAATTAAAAATAATAATAACATAATTTATATATTTAGCACATATCAAGGAGTTGAGGAAATATACTTATTTGTTGAAGATAATGTTAATAGTCTAATTTCTTCGATAGTCATTCTTTTTGGATAGGATGTAAGTAAGGTTGAAATCAAGGAGCTGAGGAAATATACTTATTTGTTGAAGATAATGTTAATAGTCCAATTTCTTCGATAGTCATTCCTTTTGGATAGGATGTAAGTAAGGTTGAAGTTGAAAATTAAGTTGAAGGGAATGTTGAAAGACAAATTGGAGGGCAAGTTGGCAGAAGAGGGGATGTTGGAGGAGGGGTAGTTGAAGGAGATGTTGGAGGTTAAGTAGGAGGGCAACCTAAAGAGAATGTTGGAGGTCAAGTAGAAGAAAAAGTTAATGGTAGAAAAGATGATGATGTGCTTGAATTGTCAAAAGAGGCTTATCAGTTTTTTAACTCAGATGATGCTGATCGGATAAGAAGGGATAGTTAAATGATGGGGATGAAAATGATTCAACTGATGAGGATGATGATAACAATCTAAGGATGATGGCAGTGATAATCAACTAAGTGATATGAACTCTATTGAATCAGTTGGTCCTTTGAATAGTAATGACGAGTCCAATTTTAAGATAAGAAAAAGAAACTTCCCCTCATTGAATTTAAAGGGCAAACCATTTAATGTTATAGAGGGAGGGCAAATTATGTTTTAGAAAGACAGCTATTTGTATATATAAATGAGTTTAAAAATATATTAAGATTGATTATGCAGTTTTGGATGGCTATAAATATCAGAGAGATAAAAATGAATTTGAGAGAGTCATTGCCCATTGCTTAGGTTAAGGATTTAATTGGAGAATTTATGCATCCATTATACCTGATAGTAGAACCTTCATGATAAAAGCTTTACAAGGGCATCATATATATGCTAGACCTAAGAAGAATGGCAATACAAACTCCAAATAATTGCTAAAGTATTAGAGCATCACTTAAAGGCTGAACTACATATTAGTTATGAGTTAACATATTCAATTTTGACTAAAAAATATAATGTCGAGCCTCACATGATACAGCTGTATAGAGCAAAAAGAAAAATATTAGAAGGAGTGGATGGAAAGCATAGTAAATCTTATTCTAAGCTGTGTAGGTATGCTGAATTACTTCGAGCAAAGAATCTTGGTATATTAATAAAGATTCAGTTATATGAAAGGTGGTGCAATTCAAAGAGCTTCCAATATTTAAAAAGATATTTATATTCTCTGAGGCAATGAAGAAAGATTATTTAAAGGGGTATAGACTCTTCTTAGGGTTGGATGTGTGTCATTTGAAAGGGGGCCTTTGGTGGTGTACTACTTTAAGTAGTTTTTATTGATGAAAATAAGAGATTATTTTCTATGACATATTCATGGAGACTGAGTGTAAGAATAATTGAAAATTTTTTCTAGAGCATCTATATATTTGCATTGGTGGTGTCATGGTAGACAGCCCATTAAATATAATACCTAATAAGCAAAAGTTATGCTTTAATTATTTGATTTATATTTTAGAGCTTTCACATTAATGCATATAGCAAATTTGGTTCATGTTTTAATTTAGTTCACATTAAAGAAAGTAAACATTGTATATATATTTGAATTTTGAATGTACCAAGTTGCATTATCAAGCCTACCTACAGTTTTGTATTTTTTTTATTCTTTGCATTATCAATCAATCCTTGTAGCTGCACCTTGAACCTATTTATTTCTATGAAGATTCATAAATAACTAACATATTCAAACCCAATAAGCATATGAAAATACCATTTAAGCATTCAAACCTAGTTTATATATTTACATGCTGTACTTGTGAAGATTAATCACATCAAAATATGGCATTATGCATTTGAAAATACCAATAAGCATATAACTAGTAGTACTTGTGCTAGGGTATTAAAGTCTTACAAATTGTTTGATTTGTATTATTTGAATGGTTTACTCATGCTACTTAACATATGTGTAGGGTTTGATTAAGATAGTTTTCGAAATATTTTCAGATGCTAGTCATCAATTTTATGCTAGGCATCTACATAATAATTTTAGATTAAAGTTTTCTAGATTATTGTTGAGGTTTAAGTTTTAGAATGCGATGAGAGCATATGATCAGGTATTCTTTGAAAATACAATGAAAAGAATGAAGGAGCATAATGCTGAGGCTCATGCACATATGATGAACATACCACTATTAATGTAAGTACGGTATGCTTTTTATCGAAAGCTTGTAGTGACAATATTACAAATAATATGTGTCAATCCTTCAATCAATAGGTGAAAAAGTGTAGAAGCAAACCTGTTCTTAGGTTGCTTGAGAATATGAGGTTGAAGTTGATGAGTAGGTTACAAAATAGGTACGCTAAGAGAGATAGTTGGGAGGGCAAATTAACTCTACATGCTAGGTCTAGGCTGGATAAAATCATGCAAGCCTTCCAGATCTGCAAATAGATACCAGCAAGCAAATAAGAGTTTCAAGTGCTGGAGGAGGCTAGAAAATTTATTGTGAATTTGAGTAAAAAGAGTTGTACTTGTGGTAAGTGGGAGATCACTGAAATACCATGTAAACATGTTGTGCTATGTGTTAGTTATATAAGAGAGAATTTAGAGGAATTATGTAATGATTATTATACAGTAGCAAAATACTTAAATGCCTATAGCTTAATGATTTATCCATTATCTAATATCAATCTTAACCTAAGAAATGATTATGAGAATTTATAGCCTTCATCTCTCAAAAGATTTTTCGAAAGGTGAAGAAAATATAGGAGAAGAAAGAAGGTGAACCTGTTTGAAGGAAAAGATTGACCACTATGACATTTAGTATCTACTTCAAGTTGTTGAAAGTGGTTCATATTGGTTTATAGATATTTAGTGTTGCTAGTTCATTATGAAAAGATGATGTTGCATAACTAGTTCATTAGGAGACTAGTTCACATTGTGTAATTGATCTATAAGTGCTCTCAAGATCACATGGTCTGAAATAGTGAAAGGTGATATGCTACTTTTTGTTATGCAATAGGGTTTGCTATTAATTAGATTGTTATAAACCCATTTTAATTCATGTTATTATAAACTAATGTTTGTGTAATGCAGGTTGTTATAAAGACATGTTTATATGTATAAACATGTGTTTGTTGATGTGTTTGAATCATCTTATTTGCTTTTAATTAAAACTAGGATAAGGCATGCTGATTCTACTTCTTAGCATTTATAACTCTTTTATGATCCAATTTCAGAAAAAGTTAGTAGGAAGAGGACATATGATACACTGCTGGTCATCATGTTTTGCTTGTATATTTTTAATAAAAAAGCTAAATACTTCTTAGCATTCACACTTCATTATAATACAACTAAAATCATACCATACAAATTTAAGTCCAACGTTCATTACAATAACAAGTTTTTCAAAACTATAATAGGTCACTTTAACATAAATAGGACTACAGAAATAAGTAGTGCTATCATTTTAACCAGAAGTCTATTTGTGATAGTATTATTTTTATCTAATTTTTTAATTTTAGAATATAACTTTTTGACACCATCCTTAAATCACTAATTTTTTCTTTTATATCTCGAAGAGAATCATCAACCGATATTGTTAATTGAGTTCTTAATTGTTCATTTGTAGGCAAACACTAGTCCACTAAGTGATGTTTCGTTATAACTATAATATAGTTTATTTAGATTTTTTTTGAGAATTTAAAATTTTTATTGATGCTATGCAACCACAATGGCACCTCTTGTTGGAATAATCAAGCCAACATAAGCTACTCCGAGAACTTGAGCTCAGTCAAGACATTAGGCTGTCCTACATAAAATAAAATAAATTACATTAGTCAGAAAGATAGTTTGGGAGATAATGTTAGTTAGAAAGAGAACTAGATATACAAACTACTATTAATTTCAAATCAACACAATATATTCTACTATATTCAGCTATATTCAAACTAAACACATGATACATTCAATTAGACCTAATAAACTTCATTAAATCATACTATATACAATAACATTAATTTCAAACTGCACAAATCTAATAAATTCCTAATAAATTTACAGTAGAGCTTTAATACATTGTATGTCAAAAAAGAAAGGATTAGGGCTATTGATTTCAGATCAGCATAATATGTTCTACTACATTCACCTAGATTCAAATACTAAACATATGATATGTTCAATTAGACCTGATAAACTTCATTAAATCATACTATATATGGTAATATTAATTTTAAATAACACAAATTTGAAAATTTCTAACAAATTCAAAGTAGAGCTCCAACACATTGCATGCCAAAAAAGTAAAAGATTAGGATTCCAATAAAGAGAGTAGTCCTAGGGTTTTGATGTAGGATGCCAGTCTAAGGCTCTAGTAGGCCCATTGGGATCAGATCGAGATGATGAGTCAGCAATGTGGAGGGTGAAGTAGGTTTTCAATGGGCAGGGAGAACCTGCAAGGTAGCTCAGGAGGATGTCTTTAGCGCATGGGAGCTTTAGAGTGGAGTCAAATTGGAGTAGGAGGCCATCGTTGTCCAATAGCACCCAACAACACCGAAGCAAGATAATAATGGGGCACCCAACAACACCGAAGCAAGAGAAGAATGGAGGTAGGAAGATTGGAGAGGAAAGGAGTTTTTATTCTTAATTTTGCTCACCTTTTGTTGAAGGCCATGTCGATCATTTCATAAAAGATTTATTACATAACACTTGAGTCCTATTTTGGATTAACAAGTTGCCTAACAATTTGAGTTAAACTATAGGGCCAAAATAAACATAAAGTGTGTAGATGTACGTTTCTAAAACTAATGGATTTAAGTATAATTTTGATTTAACTCTGGGGGGGGTCTTTGTAATTTATCCAAAGATTTATTATTTGAAATCATGCTTTGAGAGAAATCAATTCCACCTATTTTAATTCACTATGATAGAACTATATGCAATTGGTTGAGTGCAAGACCATTATTATAATAGTAAATCCAAACTCATAAAGAGAATATAGAGTGCTGTAAGATCATATTTAACTAATAGCATCATTAATGTGGGTTATTTTAAGTTTTGTGATAATCTTGTAGATCCATTAACCTAAGGTCTCAAAAAGAGCAAGGGTCTGAAGTATGTTGAGAGGGATGAGATTAGAGCCCATAAAATCATGAGCCACATCCAAGGACACTCAACCCATAGACTAGAGATCTCGTAATTGGGTTCAATGAGAAGAATGAAACATATATTGGCCATACAAAATACACAAGGCTGTAACATACTAGCTAATAAAACTCATATCAACATCTGGATTGTTATTTGTGGATAATGATATTTTATGTTTCTTAGATGGTCATAGTTCAAGTTTGAGATTATTACTAGCTTCGGAGTAGATATTGCTATTTACTAAGTGAAGGCTCAATATGGAGCACAACTTCATGAGATATAACAATCCTTGTTTGGCTGGTAAACTTTTTTCTTCCATTTTAATATTAAAATAAGTGAAAAAATATTGGTGCATTTTATTATTGCACTAAAAAATAATTTTTTAATAAATGTTAAGATAATGGGGGGAATTTGAATGGATGGGAGTTTCTTGTTTTGACACCATGACTTATGTGCATAGGAGTTTCATGTATTGATTCAATTTTTCATATGCTAATAAGGATAATTATTTCTACTATTTTTGTAATGGAATATTCAATTCACTCTCCCACTACTTTATCCTCATATGTTAAAAGCCTAATTATTATGATATTTTATAATATAAAAATTTATCATCCTTCACTCTAGCCTATTACTTTAGCTAATAATATATACTACTATAAAAAAATAGGTTATTAGCAATGGCTAATATTCATCGCTAATAACCCAGTTTTCATTGCTAATAATCTAGTCTCTATCGCTAATAATATTAACGACGGACTTCTGTCGCTAAAAGTTCATCGAAAATAAGGTCATCGTTAATTACTATTATTAGCAACGATAACAAGCCCGTCATTAATATGTATAATTAACGATGGTATTAACGATAATAAAACCATCACTAATATTTTTTTATTTTAATTTTTTTAATTAAAATTTTAAAAAATTATTAGCGACGGCACCGTCGATGTTACTGCCGTCGGTAATAGTCTTTACTGATGCAATTACTGTCACTAATACCGTTGCTAATAATTTTTTATTTTTTTAAAAAAATTATAATTAAATTTTTAAAAACTTATTTTAATCATAATAATAGGCAATTATTTTTTTTTAAATTTATTATAAATAAAATAATAATTATTTACTATAATCATAAATATAAAATTAATTATATTATATTAAAAATATAAATTATATATTTTTTTAAATTTATATTATTTTTTAAATATTAAAATTAGATACATATAAAAAAAATCATGTGAGATCCTTCTTGTCATCCTCATCCTCCTCCTACTCCTGTACGTCCTCTCCAGCAGCTGGTGGATGAGAGTTGGATGTCTCAATATTCTATAATGAAGAAAAATAAAATATTATTAATAAATTTTGATACAAAAGCATATATGCCGATACAAAGATATATATTTTGATATACAACTCTAATTTTCGAACAGATTATTTCTATACATTTCATTCGATGATACAGAGATATAGACACTCCCGATCCATCGATTCAATAGTTAGATTAAAATTTTATCTCGTAGGTCTCCTTTTCTGACTCAAGACTAAATATGTGAAGCTTCTAAATATCAAAATTTAAAGCAAGTAAAAATAATTATTAATAGACTTACCTACTGTGATGGCTATGATAATGAGTCCAGCTGATCGTACATATGTGTATCTCAAAGAATCTTAACAACCGTATTACGGACGATGTCTTGAAGCTTTAAGGTTGCTAGCTCCAAAGCCTCTGCATGACCTCCTCTACATGTGCATCACCCCATGTCTGGATCATTGAGGCCTGAGAGGAGGATGTCGAAGAGTATCGAGCTGCTGGAGGGTTGAAACTATGCCCGAATCCTATGACTCAGCTCCTACTTACCCATCCGATGGTCCTAAGCCATCCGTCGAGATCAAAAAGGGGAGAGAGGATGGATCCTCACCGTGCCATGATACAAAATACTCTGTGTAATCTACCTATACATTTTAAAAATTTATTAGTCCATACATATCAGTATATATAAAAATTTAATAAATAATATTTTTAAATTATTATCATGATCTATTGAGATCTAGAATCTAAATAATCATCAGTCTTCCTAGACTGGCATGTGGCCTTTCATATCTGTAGTTGTCTTAGTGCACGATCCAGCTACCGTGTCTATAATAAATAAATAATAAAATTAAATTAATTAAAAAATATATATGATCAATTCAATATGAAATTAATTTAAGTGTAAAATTTTTATCAATCTATCGGCCACAATATGTGTGCCAACAGAGCCGTTAGTGTGCTTGATAAGATCTTGCTGGATGGTCTAATTCTACATGTTCTCTACTGCCTATCAAAGTACTTAGTACTCCATCGATCATAGAGGGCCTCCTATATGTCCGCCCACATCAGTGATCTGTGTAAGACTTTCAGTCCAATGGTGATTCGAAACTGGAGTGCTCTATAGCAGACTGCCTAAGACTATATAGCCCATTTCGGAGCCTACATGTGGCCACCTCCTTGAAGGTCCGACAGCCAGCCTCCTCATCTCGAGAAGTCTCAAATCGATGTACTCCTGCAAGTAAAAACAAGTGTGTATTAATAAATAGAATACAAACCTATTACGAATTTAAAAATTAAATACTTTTGACTTACCAGAAACATCTTTCAGACTGCATCACGAGCCCCCGACGGTCAATTGGAGAACTCATTCACCGGCCCCGATATCAATCGTCAGATGATTTCGATAACCACACGAGGCATCTCAGGCTCTCTAAATGTGTTATAAAATTGATTTTGAATAATAAATGTTAGACTTTAAAATAGCTAAATTTTAAACATATTTAGTGAAGATATAGTACTTATGAGCAGCTCTGAAAGTGGACGAGCTCTCTATCCTCCGATCGAGTTGGAGGTGCCACGAGTCGGATGGGTCTTCTACCACACTGCTGACTCTGAGAACTGGATGCTACTCCATGTGACTGTGGGGTCACTACTGACCCCATATCGATCGAATCTGAGAGTATCAAGGCATCATAAAGAATATTATATTGGATAATAGAGAATAAAATAATATAAAAAAGAATATTTAAAGTATTAGAGTTTACTGCATGGTATATATGGCATAGAACCATGCGAGCTAGCTGCATGAAAGCTCTCTTCTCGACTGTGACGGCTCCGTCCTTTGGAAGACATGATCTATAATCTTTGAAAATAAAAATAAATAGATTTATGAATTAACTATACAATTATGAGTGGCAATGTAAGATTTAAAATGATACAAGATAAATATTTAAAATGATTCAAGACAATGCAAGAAATAAAATGATACTAGAAGGTCACGGTGATTCTGAGTTTGTGAAAGAAAACTCTTAAGGCCGAGATCGAGAGAATGGGCATGGCTAGGGGTGGCATTTCGGATACAAGATATAAGAGCTTGGATGCCTAGGTGGAGGCTGTTACTGAGAGGTGCTTGGACTTGGAAGAGAAGTCCAAGAAAGGAGAGGTGGGGCTTCGAAGAAGAGTTTTCGAGCTAGAGTAGAAGCTTCGCGAGCAGAGGCATAGGAGTGCTTCGCTGGAGGTGAAGCATAGGGAGTCAGAGCTTCAGAAGTTCATCGCAAGTGAGGAACGCTACTCATCAGCCTCTTCAGATATTTGATACCTTTCAAATTTTTCATTTGATTCTTCCTCTTCTTCCACTTTTTCATCATCTTCCTCTTTTTTTCCTTTTTGGATAGGATTGTCTTTTAAAACAAATTCAAAATGATCTACCTCCTCATGTTGGCCATCACGTAGGAAAAAATCTAGAGCATCCAACTTTACATCTATAAAAGACTGATGAACTCTAGATATTTCATCCTCCTGAAAGCATTCAGATAAATAAGATTCTTCTTCTTCTTCGAGCGCATAATGAATGGTTCAAGATTTAATTTTACATACAGCCCACCATTCTTTCCTTCCTCTCTCTTTTGATGGGAAAGGAGTATAATAAACTTGAACTGCTTGTTGAGCTAGCACAAATAGTTCATGGATATATGCTTTTGATCCATGTTTGATTTCAATAAGTCCATACTATGAATCAACCTTCATACCATACTTGTTATCAAACTATTGGCACTTAAATAGAATGACACTATTGCCTCTAAGGTAAGTCAACTTGATCACTTCTTCAAGAATTTTATAGTAGTCACTCTCTATCTCTTTCCACCAGCTGCCCTTTATACACACACCACTGTGCATTGTGTTCTTATGATATCCATATTGCTGAGTATGAAATTTAAAATCATTTACGTTGCAGTTATTATAACATGTAATATATTTTGTTGGTCCATAATCCAATTGTCTTAGCTTTTTATATATGGATTCACCCCCTTGCATGATCTGCATATTATAAAAAAATAAATTGGAGAAAATTAAAATATTTGAAATAACAATGGATGCTTATCAATTTATGAAATCAATTTGCAAAGTTCTGTAAGCGTTGTGTAGAAATTTCTTCCTCACTTATCCTCAGATTGTCCCATCTCAGTATCCCATCATATTACCTAAACATGCATAAGATAAGTATATTATAATGAATAGTTGGAATTGTGATGGACATTTACTCAACATATGCGCCAACCTCCTTGTAGCTTAGTAGAATATATGCCTCTGCCTATCATAATTCAATATCAGTTAAAACTCGAAGAACCTTATGTCCAAATTCACAAGTGAGATAGGCAAATATTGATATCTCCCACTTTAATCCCTCACCACCACCATCATTATTTTGGCTTACTTGAGTCAGCTTTGTCTACACTAGGATTAAAGTAATATCAGCTGAAGTTTAAAATTTCTTCTATTATGTAAGCCTCCATGATAGAATCTTCAACTCTGGCCTTGTTTTTCACTTTCTTCTTGAGACGTGCGTATATCTTTCAAATGGATACATCCACCTGTACTATACTGATCCTCCACCCTAGCTTCATATGTCAGATGAATCATAAGGTACTCCATGGAGTCGAAAAAGCTAGGAGAAAATATCTTCTCCAACTTGCATATAGTCTCTATACTGCAAGCCTTAAGACTAGAGATGTGGTTGGCAGATAATTCGGTAGCATAAATATCTTTGAAGAAAAGATTAAGCTCAGTCAAAGAACTCTTAATAGAGTTGGAAAGGAGATTACATCAAGCTAATGAGAGTAATCGTTGCATAAAAATATGATAGTCATGGCTCTTTAGTCCATAGAACATGCAATTTTTGACATTGACACATTGAGCTAGATTATTTGTATAACCATCTAGAAATTTAAGATTTTTATACCTTTCACATACATCTTTCGACTGCTCCCTCATTAAGTTATAAGATGCTTTCGACTTCAAAAATTTTTCAGTTGACACATCAACCAGCTTTAATAAAGGACGCTTGGATATGTTCTTTATATCTGCTCGAGCCTTGAGATTGTCCTTCATCTTGTCCTTGATATCCATAACAGTGTAGAAAATATTATCGAATATATTTTTCTCAATGTGCATGACGTCAAGTTTATGTTGGATCAAATTGGTGGACCAATACAGTAATTCTCAGAAGATACTGTACTTCACCTAGTTATAAGTTCTATCGAACCCCCAAGATTTCTACTTGTCAAATAGTATGCCAAACTGGAATTTATCCATTTCAGATACCCTCTGAAACACTTTCATACCACTGAGGTGTGGGAGTGCACAATCCTTCTCTATCTTATTCCTTCTAAAATTATTCCATTGCTTTCAAAAATGATGATGCTCGAGGAGAAATTGATGATGACAATCAAACCAGCAGGGTTTACGATCATACTCAAGTTGAAATGATTTTATATTCTCTATGCAATAGGGACATGCTAGCTTTCTATGAGTGCTCCATCCTGATAGCATCCCATAAGTAAAAAAATTGTTAATGGCCTACATCAATGTAGCCTTCATTATAAAATTCTGCTTCTTCGATACATCAAATGTACGTGTGCTATCGGACCATAAGAATTTTAACTCATCAATAAGAGGTCTTAGACATACATCAATGCTTCTACCAGGATGTCGTGGCCCAAGAATGACTAATGTAAGAAAGATGTTATGTTCTTTCATATACAGTTTAGGTGACAGATTGTATGGAGTAATAAAGACTGACCAATATGAATAAGAGGCTGCTGCATGACTGAACGATGTAAACCCATCCGTAGACAGATCCAGTCAGATATTATGTGATTCCTGAGCAAATAAAGGATGGCAAGTATCAATTTCTTCCATGTCTCACTGTTTGACAGATGATTCATCATATCGGTGTGCTTACGAATTTCTTCTTTATGCTATCTCATTTACTCGACAGTACTCTTAGACTAGTAGAGCCTCCGAAGCTTAGGATTGAGGAAAAGATATCAAAGAACCTCATATGGTATGTCCTTCTGATTTCTATCCTCTTGCCTTGGCTTAAATCAGCTTTCACCACAACATCACATGAGCTCTTCAGTTAGTCCTTCTTGTGAAAAGCATGCAATCATTATAGTATGTATCTATCTTCTCGTATCCCATATCTAACTCTTTTATTATTTTCTTTGAAGTATAAAAGCTCACAACAAGCTTTTTATCCTTTGGTAGCATCTTCTTTATTATTATTACCATCCTATCATAATAATTGACCATTATATTAAACTCAACCTTCAAGTTCAACAACTCTAATACAGCTGATAATATAATGTGTGTTTCACATTCTGACCATAGTGGTTCATCAGTATCTTTTAGCATACGATAGAAATCACTGCTATTAGCTTTTGGATCATCCTCCATATTTTAGTCAAATTTAAGACCAGTCGCATCCATTATCATATCTACCATTCTATCTGTGTTCCTATCCTACTGACTTCTAATCCTTGTAATTGTCTGCCACATCTCTTCATGCAGGTACCAATGCTTGTAGTTTGTTATAAATCCACTCTTATATAAATGGATAATTATTGTATTCCTATCAAGAATTTCTCTATTGATACATCTCTTACAAGGACAATGAGCCCATCCTTAAACTAAGAGTGCCGTATTTTTAAAAGTATAATCACAGAAGTACTTGACACCCTCCTTATATTCAGCAGAAATCATCCCATCGACTACTCAACGGTCCATCCAACTACGGTCTATGACACACTATCTAAAGATTCTGCATATAAAAATACAAGATAAAATGCTTACCAATTATTTAATCATTTAAAATAGCTTATATAATAAATGTATCCTATCATTAACAAATAGGTATAGAAGGTCCTATCCCATGCAGAAATTGTATTAATTCTATAGGTCAATTACAGTAATCAAACGATATGCAATAGTGGTTGAAGAAAATTTCAACAGTATTTTTTCTTAGTTCTTCCCACACAGCTGAAGATGTGTGAGAAAAATTAAAGAAAACTACTATTTAAATTTTTTATCGAACCCTCAACATACTATTTGATTATTGTAATGATCTATAAAATTAATTATATTTTTTAAACTGTCCATACTGGATAATTAATTGATCAATGTATATAATTCTTTCATCTGTACAAAAATATGTAAATGTATAGATGTCATAAAATATGTATATTAATTAAAAGATGGATTTATGGTTACATACAATGTAATATTTTTAAAATTTTTAAATTAGTGGGTTTCTAAGTAAGAGCATTATTGCAAACGGGGATAGTCGGGATGTGCGTCTTGCATATGAGGACTTGGAGCATGCCAGATGACTAGATCATGCAAGCACACCAGTATGGCATCTAGATAAATTTTATCTTAAAAATTTCAAAATATCAAGCGTCATTGTAAATAGGACTGAAAATGGACGGATTGGGCTAGGCCACACCCCTCTTTGAGTACGGTCCAAAAATTTTTCAGACTTTGGACTGGGCCTAAGGCCTAAAATTCAATCGTCGAACTACTCCGACCACTATCGGAGTAGATGAGCGAGTCAGATATGGTCCGACGGTGGTCTGATCTCGAACCCCTACCATCCAAGGCCGTAGGACTACTCTCATCGGAGAGCTTTCCAAATTGGTTCCACTTTTCGAGAATAATATTAATTTAAATAATATTATTAATAATATTATTAAAATAAATAATATTATTAATAATATCTTTTAAATTAATAATATTATTAATTTAAATATTATTAATATTTAAATTAATAATATTTAAATTAATAATATTTAAATTAATAATATTTAAATTTAAATATTATTAATTAATGATAATCAGATAAATCTAATTTTAAATATCTAAAATTAAAAAAAAGATGGGAATGGGCTGTGGTGATGGCTCGATGATGGTGATGGAGCCGTCGCCATCACTGTCACTAAACTCGTAGTGCGATAGCAATGCGGGTCCAGCAGCACGACACTCCAGCTGCTGGGCACTCCGAAGGAGGGAGGTGGGGCCACAGGTCCGATCCGGCAAGGGGAGTGGTGGGGGGAGAAGGGGGAGGTGGCGGGGGGTCTGATCCGGCAAAGGGAGTGGTGGGGGGAGAAGGGGGAGGTGGCGGAGGGTCCGATCCGGCAAGGGGAGGGTTGGGGGAAGAAGAAGGAGGCCGCCACGGGTTCGATCTGGCAAGGGGAGGGGCAGGGAGAGAACGAGGAGATGGCAGAGGGTCCTATCCGGCAAGGAGAGGGGCGGGGAAAGAAAAGGGAGGCCGGGTGGCAGGACGCCGGCTCTAGGATGTGGTCGGGAAGAAGGGGGGAACTCGGGGATGCAGGCTCAGGGATATGGGCTTCGAAAGGAAGAGGGTAGGTTGGGCTATAGGATGCTAGCTCTGAGACACAACTAGTAGTGTTGGGGAAGAAAGGGGTGGGGGCTTGGGAAGCTTTGGTCCGGCCCAGGGATGTCGGATCCGAGGCGGGGACGGCGGTGCGAGGTTGGGGGGAGGAGGCTGAGGGCTCTGATGGAGCGGCAGGGGAGAACGACGTCCGAAGAAAGGGAGCTGGTGGGGGAGAAAGGGAGCTGGTGGGGGAGATGAAAATCGAGGGCGGGGGGTGGGGGATAAGGGGAGAATGAGAGGGTGGGGGGGTGTCGATCGGTCATCAGTGGGAGAGCCGGGTGGGGAAAAATGAGGGTGGGGTCAGCGAAGGGGGAGGTAGCGGTACATGGATGGAGAAGGCGTGAGCTGGAGAACCGAAAGGGGATGCGGTGCAAGGAACCTGACAGGCGGATGGCGACAGTGAAAAACTAACATAGGGATGCCGGCTCGGATGGTGGCGTGCATGAGCTGGGGAACCAGGAGAGGAGAAGAGAGTGAGAGGGGGTCGGTCGATCGTCGGTGGGTGGGGGAAAACTGAGAGGGGGGGTAGGAGAAAATGAGGGTGGGGACGCTAAAAAATACGGGGAAGCCAAAAACCGAGGGACCGGGGTGAGGAATCGATGGTGGGGAAGTTTGGGGGTATTAGAGATGGCTAAAGCCATCGCTAATACCCGCCATCGTTAATACTATTTCATTTAAAAAAAATAAAATTTAATGTATTAGCAACGACTTTATGCTGTCGCTAATACCATCTTTCTGTCACTAATAAGTTTATCAGTTAAATAAAAAAAAATTACTAGTTATTAGCGACGCCAATAAGAATCGCTAAAAACTAAAAAATCCTTCGCTAATTTTTTTTTTGTTTTTTTGCGACGGCTTATCTTTTGGTCACTATTGGTGATCGGTAAAAATTATTATTAATGACGGCAATATTGCCATCACTAATGGCAGTTGCTAAAGGTCCATTTTCTTATAGTGTACCATATTAGTTTGGAAAGGCTCTGTAAGCCTATAAAAAGACTTCTCATCATTAGCCTCTAGCACGTATATAACACATATAATACATCATACAAGTCATTCTCATTCCAGTTACAAACAAGGCTTAAGTGTTCTCTAGTTAAAAGAAAGGTATTCCTTGGTGGTGCTTTAGGCTCAGCCTCTTACGTAGAGTTAATCTTGAGCCATACGGTGCTCTAGTTAGGCTGTTATATCTTGGAGAGGACCAGTCAAAAAGATCAACCGCATTGATTTGTGGGTTTGCCAACCACAGAGGTCTAGAATCTCATTAAAAAGAATGAGATTTCTGCACCCGAGTCAGATTAGCATCGTCGTCCTTGAAAGAAAATTCTAATTCTCTATTATATTCTTACTCTAATTATTGTATTTTCCACCAACAGTTGGTTTATCAGAATCTCGGATCGTCGGCACATGGGGCCTATATTTCTCCACAACCAAATTAATAAACCCAATAATATAGGTCTGACTGACTAAATAATCAGGTCCAGTAATGGATCTTGTCCCATGACCCACTTGGAGAATAAAGTGAACCAGTGACCGAGATTGTGGTGTGGATCTCAACTAGGGAAGTCATCTCTAGGTTTTAATATTTATCAACGGAGGGAAGATATCCATCCACTTCTTTAGTTTCAGGTTGAATAGTTCAGTTCTGAGAATCAACGGTAAACAGCCACGAGCACCGTCCATCAATAGATAATCTTATGCATATTATAGTTTATAAATCAACTAGCTTTGCTTACGTTAAAAAACCAAGCAAACAAACAAGAGCAATAGCTATTATTTTCCACATGGTGGCATATGTGCATGCACCATACATTTTAGCCTCTGCATTTCCGCATGGTTCTTCTCAATCTATTATTCAAAGAATTGATCAGTCTCTTTAGTGGGACCATCTGCTAAGCCCTGCATTAAACAATTCTGCAGCTTGTCCCAAGCGTATGATGAGATGAACCTGAGCTGGTCTTGAGTGGGAATATTTTTCAATGAACATTTTATCTCTCATCAACCTTCCAGCAGTCCAGTGGGGGTAATGTGTCATGATTGGGGGAAATTATTCCTGTACTACATGCACCATGTGGTCGTGCATGCAATCAATCATATTAACGATGCATCGAGATGCACACTTAATGAAGCGAATTCATAGAAATGAGCGGCTGTGATATTGGTGGCATGCATGGCCACATGGTGCACATAGCGTAGGGAATAATTTCTAAATGATCTTTCCCTACAGCCGACAGGCTTTGGCTCTTTTTTAAGCAGTTCCCTCTATTGAGGGACAGTAATAGAACACTGGCTTATGTGCCCCCATCATCATGTGCCCCTCCTAATTAAATGAGGAATCCCTACCACCCAACCTACCTCACCAGAAAAAAACTACCAACTGCCAATACCCATCACATGCCTATCATAGAGATTGAGCACGTCTGAGCTTGGAATTGTAATGGCAGAACCTACCAGCCCAAGAACAAACTATGCTTTCCCCACTCTTAGGCCTTCTTGTTTAATTCACTCAATCTATTCATTAAAAGAAGTAGGTTTATTAGGAGTCAATCGGAGATAAAAAGTACAAAAAGAGTTGATGCAAGTTGGATACTCGGGCCTCTTAGATTAATTCTTCTCCTTCTAAGAATCTCTAGTCCAGGAAAAGCATCCCAAGAACACTAGTGGTTATTAAGACTTGGGTCCAAGAGGAGGATGCCAATCATTGAACGGAATAAAACGTGGGAGGCTGGGCTCCTTATTTTAACTAAGAGTTGTCCCCTCAACCATGGAATGGAGAGGGTCCCGGCCATGGCTCGGACACCGTTGGACGGAGTCACATGGCAGGTGAGGCACATGAACCATATGTAGTGAGGAATATATGAGCATTTCATGATGGTGGGACCTCACTGAGATCATCATATCATAAGTCATAATTCTTGTACTGTGGAAGTTAGCAAATCAGAATGAACTATGGCATGAGATTGAAATAATGGGTTTTGCCTTGTGGTTTAGGAAAGTGTAAAAAGTGAAAAAACAAAAGAGAAGAAATTAAGGAAACATCTATAGTCTATACCAATCCCATTAATGCAGATCCTTGTCTTTTATTTTTGGAAAGGTCTAATCCATTTCTTTTAGAGGGAGTGTTTGAGAGGGAATCACGCATTCCAAATGAGAGTCTTGCACGCTATCTACTCACTAGTGCAATGACACTTTCTAAGTTTCCTACCCATTCTATTTGGGGGATTTTCTTTTTGACCTCATATATGGACACATGGCAAAGGAAAATTGGATGTTGCAGGTCCAACCAAGTCAGAGTCGTCGGTGGAAACCATTTGACCACTCCCCCACGCAAGATCGCTACCTAGAAAGCATTGAGGATTCTTGTGTTCATGCACCTGGCCTTCTCTTTTTACGACGAAGTCCTACGCATCGCAATCTTTCCAACAATGTGGAGATACGTGTACTGTGTAGGGCAGCTCTTGAATTTGAAACGTGACCAACCCTTGACAAAGAAGGAAGGAGAGCAGGAACAATAACTATATTTAGCTTCTCTTTTGACGAAGCAAATGTGCAGGTCAATCAAATAGACGCATGCCTCATTTAAGAAACCCCTACTAGTTTGAAAAACTTCATATAATCTGCATAGTTGTAGCACATGCACCATCAATATAGTCACATTTTAATATATGTTGTTTAAGCTAGCCATTCATCTTTACATCTTTATGACATAGCTAGCTAGCATCACGAGCGTTTCCACAAAAGCATTATATTATATTCCATTGCAAGGTAGGATCAAACACCCAAAGTCCTTTTAGTTGTAAAACCTAAAGAACATTTGCACATTGCCTTTACGAAGAATAAGGAGTATGGATCTTAGGTAGTGAGTATGCATGTGAGATCAATGCTCCTAGAGTATCAAGACATGATGGTGGGCACTCATCTTCATCATGTGCATAATGCCACTCGTCTAGCTAGCACATTGCGAATATCAATTACAAGTGACTTAGACTATATTGATAGAACATAATTGGGAAATATATTGGCATTGCACTGCTTAATATTCCATATTTTAATGATAGATGCACGTAGCTAGCTTTGGAAATGACATGCATTGTGCCGGTATATAGCAACACTATGTCTGGAAAGATCTGAAAGCATCTTTGAGAGGGTAAGAAGAGATCCGAAGCCAAGTTTGCCGGTGTGCTTCACAATTAATTTAATTCATTGCAACAGCTACATCATTAATTAGGGGAAGATATACATGGTAGGTAAGCTATCACACATGGTATATGGACCCAGTAAAACGTCCCACGATCTTGTCTCTTCTTCCATGCATGTATTCCAAGTCTAGTCCGCGTCCAGAATCCACTCTTTGGCAGCCAAGTATTGGGATAGATGATCGAGTTCTGGGTGGTTCGCAAAGAAGGAGAAGAAAAGTAGCGAGAGAGACGTGCCGGACTCCACCGCCTCATAGCATTCCCTTGAGAGAAGCCCCCTCTAAAAGACAAGGTGTAGCCACCCATGAGTTCCTTGCGCTCAGCTAAGAAATGGAACATATTGTAAGGTATCAGATAGTGTTAGAAAATTATACCAATAGTTGGAGAGGATGGAGAAGGACAGTGATGACTGGACTAATTAACAAGGATTACAAGTTTAGAAGCTTTGCTATCCTTTTGCATGGATTCCAATCTTTGATTTGTTTGAGATTTTGACCGGACTTAGTGGCTAGTTTATACCAACTAGTTAGCTAAATGTAAGCGATAACGTGATAAGGGAGGCATCATCATCAAGTCGAGGACCAAGGAAGGAAGGCTAGGGGAAGTGGACAAGCATTAACGGTTAGTTTACGGCCACTGGGGCCCAAGTCCCATCCTACTGTCGGGTAATTGTCTGAATGGCCCGACCGAGTGCGTCTATGGCTGCGTGTCCGTCCGCTAGGGCGGTGGGTTTGGACTTTTGTTTTTGTTTTTTTTTTTTGGTTAAAGGACTTCTGCTTAGTAATTACACAAAAAAAGGTGGTAGCGTGCATGCGTCAATTACCGGCCGCCTCCTTCGTCAGAGTACTTGGGTGTTGTGGGAGGGAAATGAAATACTTTATAAGAAAGTGACAATTTTACAATTCATCCTCTAAAAACATATAAAGAGCATAAAATGAGAATTGAAGTTGTTATTTGGATCAAATTAGGACACCATACACAGTAATAACATAGTTTGCTTCAATGAAATGTACAGTGCGGCTCATAGCATATGAATACAAAGATGATGACTATATATGTTATTTTGTGCCAAACTTATCATATATTTGTTATTGCATTTGAATTTTATCAACTTTATCCTTTATTTTGACGGGCCAAAGCAGGTAAAATTAAGTGATAGAATTGAGCTGCAGCATTGGTCGCCTAATGGACTAAAAAATGTTAGACTATAGATAAATGTAAATTGGCATGTCTATC
Source organism: Elaeis guineensis (assembly GCF_000442705.2). Taxonomy (NCBI): domain Eukaryota; kingdom Viridiplantae; phylum Streptophyta; class Magnoliopsida; order Arecales; family Arecaceae; genus Elaeis; species Elaeis guineensis. Next base: position 111,011,370 of record NC_025998.2, read on the forward strand.
ATGAACACACAATAGTCTTATGTTAGCTTGTTGCATAAGATATGTTCTCTCTTATTCTATATATATATATATATATATGATTTTTTGTATGTATATCCTCTTAAACATTCAAATTTATGTGAATATTCTTTCAAAATTGATATTTGTAAATATATTCTCATAAAATATTTGCTTTACATGTATATCTTTTTTTTTTATTTTTTGCATATGTACCCACATCATCTAATGCTGTTAAATAATTAATGGTTTAAAATTTAAATGACTAAAATATCCTTGTGAATAGATGCATAAATTTTTTTTTATAAGGATATATATATAAATAATAATTTTATAAGGATATTCATGCAAATTTGAATGTTTAGAAGGATATACATACAAAAAATTTTAAATTAATTTTTATCTATTTTATCTAGATGGATTCAAGCCTTCTTACTCTACAATGTAATAATATATTACATAATATAACAACATGATGATGATATTATATAATATTTTATATATTAGAATACTATAATATATTTTATTTTTATATAAGATGGATGATTATGTCCATCTTATAACAATATGATATACCTTATATACTTCACAAAGAGATTTTTGATAAAATTTTTAAAATAAAATATAATAAGATTATAAATTCTTATTGTTATATAATGTCCAAATCCACAACTATGTCCATTCGATGCAAATATATAAGCTATTCAACTAATATCAGATTTAGATACTTTTCTTAAAAGCATATTATTATATATTAGAGAAAATATGGATAGTTAAGATCTATTTATTTCTAGATAAAATAATTTTGATCTATGATTTGATAAAAAAATTATTTTATCTATATAAATTAATAAATTAAATAAATTTATTATTTTAATTATATATGCTAATTTTTCTCTATTAAAATAAGGAAAGAATTAACAAATCAAGAGAGATATATTTATGTTAAAGATTTTTTACATGTATACCTTTTCAAATATTCAAATTTGAATAAATACCTTTATAAAATTGCTATTTTATAAATTTTTTTTTGCACATCTATCCATAAAGATATTTTAAACATTTTAATTTTAAATCATTAATTTTTAACGATGTTAGATGATATGGGTACATATGCAAAAAAAGATATTTTATGATGATATATATGTAGATATTAATTTTGAAAAAATATTTATGTAAATTTAAATATTTGAGAGGATATACATGTAAAATATGTACGCACGCACACGCACGCATATATATATATATATATATATCATAGTGGAGGCATGCATTTAGTAAATAACCATAACAAACTTTGCATATAAGCTTATGCTTCCAACATGTTGCCAGACCAGTTATAACTAATTTTTCATAACAATAATGCACGATAACTATCATATATAGTCTGATGTGCCATATATACATCATTTTGTGTTGCATGGCAAATGATATTGAGACACATTATTTAGCAATTGATTATGCTTTCTTCTTGTTCCATATAATATTATAGTGGGATATAAATAATTGTAATAAATTTTCATCAAAAAAAAAGACTATAATAAGTTTTAAATATATGATTGTCCTTTTCTCATGTTGCTTGACCAGTCATGCCTAATTTTTTATAACAATAACATAAAATAAATATCCGGTCAGATATACTACATCGATATCATTTCTGGTTGCATGGCAAAAGATAGTGAGACAAGACGACACAATATTCGGAGTCATTTACGTTTCCTCTTAGTATTGATGTGACGCTCAAATCAATTTTATAGATTAGCTCAAAGTACAATGGAATTGAAAACGCACATGTGCATGCAATTACTATCTTTTTTTTTTTTTTTTTTTCCTAAACTTTCTCCTTCATGCATATATGAATTCAGATACTTGACAAAAAATTGAAAGTTTGCATCCTTCTTTTATTATATGTCTTGGTCCCCATCATTCTGCCCAATTGATTGAAAATGTTAGTTTTAAAGAACTTATATATCTACATGGCATGCACTGTATAATGATGTATGCCGTCGATCATAGCCACTCATTTTCATAGCAATACATCAAGATGAATATTTGATGAATATTAAGGCTGACGTCATGATTGGTGGTCTTCATATATGTTACTTGGCTAGAAAAGATACTTTTATTCAAACCATCCTCAAGTCCCACGTATATCATTTGACTCATCTGAATCCTTATCTAAAGAACTGGCGCCAGTACGCCCACCATCTTAGCGTGTTAAATGTGACAGAAGACAGCATTTGACAAAGATTACAAATATGAACCCATATTAAGAAGCATTGGTTGAATGCATGAAGCATGAAGTGATCAAATCAAATCATTTTTGTGGGCGACGTCCTAACACGAAGAATCTAAAAATAATAATAATAAAAAGGATTGTACAACAAGGACATGAAACTGAAATCAGTTGTTGAGCCCTACACGATTGATTAATGCATCAGAGTGCAGACCTAACATGATGTGAGTTATCGCACGGATTACATTAAGGAAAAAAAAAAAAAAAGACCTAGCCGTTTCAAGTCTTCACGTTAGGTATCCCAACCTTTTTCCAAACCCCCACAAACTCGAGATCCTAAATTGAGTCAGATAAAATTGATATTACATTGGTCCAATGGAGAGTAGAGATCATGCATGCTACCTCTTTCGTAGAAGTTTCAATATTCCTTTACGTTATTAAGTCCTGTAAGTTTAGTTTTTCTTTAATTGGTCGTGGGAGTTAAGTGGGTCGAGCTTATCTTTCAAGGCCTAACATTCCTCCTGATGTCATCCATGATAACAGAAATCTACAAAAGAACATTGGCTTACGACTTTATTCATCTTGTCCTTCAACCGAAGTGGGTCAGTAGCTTATCCGTATTTTTTGTTCGGAGCGCAGTTGCTTTTAGTCCAGATATTAATAAAAGTCCAGATCAAACTAGACGTTGGTAGGATGTATACCATAATCTACCGTAGCAAGCTCCTGAAGGGAGCAAGCAACAGAGTTTAATTGAGTTACATTATGTTTGGACTGTAATTTTGTCCTCTAGCAAAAAGTTTGGGTGACGAGCTCTTGGAGAACTTTGAAAGACCGGAACTTAGGCTCTAGTGATTATTTTGGGGTCTTTCTAATAAGGCAGATTAGATATTGGGCACCAGCTGGAAATCAGCCAATCTAAAAATATTCTTAATAACTAATTTTCCCACATATGGGAGGTAGACATAGAAGCTAATTCACAAACCCGAATCAGTTCACTGATGTGAACTCAGATAACTAAAACTTTCATATTGACTCGGTCAAGCCCTTGTGGCTTTACCCCCAAAAGTCCATGATTTGGTCGCGTTTACGTTCCTAGCTCTCTGCGAGCCACCTAGCAAACTCTTGGCAATCATATCAGTTGCCGCTCAAAACCTGATCTAGCTCAGTCGACTTGAAGGAGGATGGCCCTAAGTAGACACAACCAGATGGTAGTGCCTCTAATCCTTCTGGGTCTGCTTCTGATCTCCCCTTAGCTGCCGAAAATCCTCCACCAGGTCCCGAGCAGTAGAACTTGGTGCATGTATTCTTATTTTTCTTCTTAACCCCGCTGTGGAAGCGAGCTGGACCTTCTTTTTCTCATAGCCTACCTATGTTGCTCGTTTGTCGAGCCATTGTTATCCTACAATTTTTTAAAGTCATTAGTGAAGATATCTTTCACCCACACCTTTGTGTGTTATTGCAGCATATTTCTTTCTTGTTCAATATGAACGATCGAGTTCCCTTGTTTCCCATCTTAATGACCCATTCAATTGTTCTTAGTGGATGACAAAATTTCCTGTGTAGTGTAGGGAACTTCCCTCCATTGTCACTTTTGCCGAGGTCGTAGACTTAGGCATATTAGCCACAATTTGGAGGTCGGAGCACATGTTGTGGATGAGGTCTAAGACTTCAAGTTTTTCTTGGGCCATTTTTGAAGGTCAATTCAGATCCTCGCCCCCAATCTGTACAGGACTTTCAATGGGTGGGCCTTACCCCATTTGTTGTTGTTTTGGGGCTTGGCTTGATCACTCCAATGAGTTGTTTGACTAGTTGAATTTCTCATAGAAGGGTGGCTGTTCGTCCCGGTGCCTGATTCTCCCTCCCCAGATAGGTGCCTTGTTTGTCTCACCGGGTTTTCTATCAGTTGGGTCCATTCGATAGCTATCACTCAAGTGATTAAGCCGAATGTGCTTCCTCCTATGCGAGCCTAACCTTGGCTAGGTCTATTTTCTTGATTCTTGGCTTGTAACAGGTCAGTGGCTCCTTGGGAAGCTCATCCTAACCTAAGGTGTTGGGGTATGAAACAATTGGTGGTCTCTTGGGAGACATTCTCAATATTTCATTCGCAATTTGGTGGGCTCTTGGGAGATTTGTCTTGGTCTGAGATGCTCTCATGCAGCACCATCGATGGTTTCTTTGGAGACTTGTTCGACATTTTGTCCATGATTCGATTCTTTGGCTTTTTAGCTAAGCCCACAAAAATCTTGGTCAGGATCTTGGATGACTTTAGCCATTGTATTGTGTTTGGTTGGCGATCATAATTACCGACCTGCATTACTTAGCTAATTTTGAAATCACCAAAGTAAATTTTTTGGTCATGAATGACAAAAGATATTATAGAGTTAAATATATAACTCTTATTGATGGTACACACTAAGGTCATCAGAATTCTACATCAAGGGGATTGGTGCTCCTTTTAGTTGTTCCAATTGATAAGTACCAAGTCTGATTACTTTTGCAACTTGATATGGTCCCTCCCATTTGGACACCAGCTTTCGGCTGTCACCTTGCCGAGTTGCCTCAGCTTCCTAGGGATGAGGTCACATCATTTGAAAAGCTTAGTTTTGACTTTGGAATCACAGTATCAAGCTATCCTCTATTGATAGGCAACTATTCTGATGTGAGGCTACTCTTGAGCTTTGTCTAGTAGGCCCAAGTTGGCATGGAGGTTCTTGGTGTTGGCTTGCTCATTGTATATTTCCACTCGATAGTATGGGGTACTAATATATTTCATAATAATGACTTCCATACTAAAAGAAAGGTTGAAGGGTGCCTCTCTAGTCAGAGTCTTAGCCATAGTGCGGTAAGCTTATAAAACACAAAGTAGGTCGACAATCCAAAGAACTTTGGCTCTCCAAAGAACTTTGGCTCAGTCAAGCATGATCTTCAAACCCTACAAAGTAGTATAGTTAGTTATCTCAGCTTCTCCATTGATTTTAGGGTGTCCAACTGAGATGAGGCAATGGTTAATGTTGAGCTCAGAGTAGAAGTCCCAAAATTGAGTATTGTCAAATTATCGATTATTGTCGATAATAAGAACCTGAGAAATCTTAAATTGATAAATGATAGATTTGTTGTGATATCATTTGCTCTGATATCACTTGTTGCAGATCCGACACCACCTATTGCGGCAGAAAGAAAGAAAAAATAAAAATAGAAACACATAATCAAGTACGTAGAATAGCCCAAGTGCTACTTTCATGGGATATGCAAGCTTCATTATGAAAGAGAAAATAAATACAAAAGGAGATCCTCATACTCAACTCTCGGTACGCGAACCTCTCTTAACTAGAAGCTATCCTAATAAAAGCTCTCTCAAAATCCTCCAAGGAGACCCTCTCATAAGCGTACCAGTACTAGGGTCCTCGATGCCTTTGAACACTTTCTGTGAAGTAAACCGCTACATCATACCTCTGCAGCTACTCTACCTGATGCTTTGTTGGCTCTGCCTATGTCTGCTCTATCGACTGCTCGCTCTCAACGCTCGTCGAACACCTTTTGATGGTTGCCAAGGCCTCCTCTGCACCTCTCCTCGGTTTTGTTTCCCATAGGGCTATTTATAGCCCTAAAACCCACTCCCGCACGAAGAAAAAACTCCTGATTGGACTCCATATGCATCTGGACCATTCGATCAGCATCGCAACACTTTCTGCTTGTTAGATCACGTGAAACGGCTTTATATCACGCCTGATCTCACTTCCAAGATGTCTGATCAAGATCGCAACACCCCTCGGACCGTCCGATCGCACAATCGCATACTCCCGCACTCTGTAGACTGCATAGATCATGAGAAACCATAGAAAAATGCCCTTCGATCCATGGTGAACCATGCAAAACACACGGGGAAACACCGTCGATCCACGCCTTGTGCATGGACCGTGTGAGGTCATGTAGGTCGTGCCTGCGTGCACTCGCTGGGCCTGGGCCGCACCGCACTCGCCTAGGCTTGGGCTATGCCTGTGGCTGTTTGCACATGCCTGTGCATGCCTAGGCAAAACCCGTGCGCTGCTGGGCCGCGCTCATGGGCCTGGGCCCCCTGGCCTTTGAGGCTGCGTGCTGTGGGCCCCGCTGGTCTGTGTGCTGCATGTCCCGCTGCTCCACGATTCTAGACTTCTTGCGACGAGCTCTTCGAGCTGAACTTTTTCATATCTGAATTTTTACTCTTGTGGATCAAATTCGAGATATTTTTTCTAACAATCTCCAACTTGACTCGATATTCGACTTCCATCTGACTTTGAGAGTTTCTGGATCTTCTTACCCCCATGCCTTGGGGTAATCACCTGCTATTCATGGATGGGCTAATATGGGAGTCAAGCCAGGCCGCTCGATCCCATCTTGGTCATATCCTCTGATTTGAGACTTGCTCAGAATAGCCACCTGACGACATCGCTCATCATCCTTCCAAGTCTCTCATCTCGTATCCGATCCATCTCCACTTGAAGCTCCATCTCACAGTGGGCTCTCTCTGGCATCTTTCATGTAGATGGCTCCTCTTTGCATAAGAGAGTAGGGCTGTTCATTTCATTTTAACCAATCCTACTTGAATCGACCTAACCCAAAAATCGAATAATAAAAAAATGACAACCAAAAACTGAAATGAATAAGAGAGGAACCAAACCGAAACCGAACTGAGAATTTCGATTCGGTTCGATTTAGTTATTCAAATTTTTTAATAATTTTTTTTATTTTCAATTATCCATTTTTGATACAACATATTCAAATAATTATCATCGATTTATTGTTAGTTTGTTACATTACATTTAATTAAATTCAGGATCTAGTGAATTTATTGTTTGATAATTTTTTATATTAAAAATTAAAAATTAATAAATAATGATACATTGATAATTGATAAATGATAAATTGATAATAAACAAAATATAACATATCAAAAATTATATTATCTATAATACAAATAAGCAATCAAGCATCATAGTAAATTATAACAATGGACTAAATCTAATATCCAATCATCCATCCATGTAACCAATAAATTTTTAAAATATTAAATAATATAAATTTAAATTATGACTTCAAATTTTGGTTTGATTTTTGGATTTTTTGATTTTTAACCAAACCAAACCAAAAATCAAAATTCTTGAAAATGAAAACTAAAAATTGAACCAAACTATATTTGGTTCAGTTTTGGTTCGATTTTTTGGTTCAGTTCGAATCGATTTTTGATCTGAAATTGAATTATGAATAGCCCGACAAGAAAGCATCGATCAACTCTTCATGGTTGATCTCTATCTTGATTGCACCTATTTTTTTCATCTTCAATCTTGATCACCATCACCGTAACCTGACTATGATACCAAATGTTGTTATATCACTTATTCTAATACCACTTATTATGGATCTGGTACCACCCATTGCGGTAGGAAGAAAGAAAAAATAAAAATAAAAACAGACAATCAAATGCATAGAATAGCTCAAGTACTATTTTCATAGGACATGCATGCTTCACTATGAAATAAAAAATAAGTATAAGAAAAAATTCTCACACTTTCAACTCTCGGTATACCAACATCTCTCAACTAGAAGCTATCCTAATAAAAACTCTCTCAAAATCTTTCAAGGAGACCCTTTCACAAGCCTATCAGTACCAGAATCCTCGATGTCTTTGGACACTTTCTGTGAAGCAAACTGCTACATCATGTCTCTGCAGTTGCTCTGTTGGCCCTGCCTGCATCTACTCTATTGGCTGCTCACTCTCGACAATTGCCAAAGCCTCCTCTCTGCCTCTCCTCACTTCTATTGCCCATAGGGCTGTTTATAGCCCCAAAACCCACTCTTGCATGAAGAAAAAACTCCTGATCGGACTCCACATGCGTTTGGACCATACAATCAGCACCACAATGCTTTTTGCTTATTAGATCATATGAAATGGCTTCAGATCATGCTTGATTTCACTTCCAAGCCATTCGATTAAGACCGCAACACCCCTCTGGCCATCTGATCGCACAATCATGCACTCCCGCATGCTGTAGACTGCATAGACCATGAGAAATCATAGAGAAATGCCCTTCGGTCCATGGTGAACCATGCGAAACATGTGGGGAAATATCGTCGGTTCATGCCTCGCATGTGGACCATGTGAGGTCGCGCAAGCCACACCTATGCACACCCACTTAGGCCTGGATTGCACATGCGGCTACCTGTGCGCACCGGCGCATGCCTGGGCTAGCCCGTATGCTCGTGCGGGCCTGGGCCGAGCTCGCATGCTGTTAGGCCATGCTTGTGGGTCGGAGCTCCTTGTTGGCCTTCGGGACTGCGCGTTGCAGACCCATTGGTCTGCACATTGCATGCCCCACTACACCATATTTTTGGGCTCCTCACGATAAGCTTTTCAAGTTAGGCTTCTTTGCATCTGAATTTTTGCTCCTGTGGGTCAAATTTGAGGCATTTACTTCAACAAGACTTCCATACAAAGCTTTGTGCATTATCTACAGTAATTCGAGCTAGACTATTTGTCAACATCAATGATAAGGAATTTCTATTGCCTAGTCGCTTGTAGGAAGGGCCCCAAAATGTATATTCCCTATTGGATAAATGGCCCAAGGGCACTGGTTGAGGATAAATCTATAGTCAGTTGATGTTGGATGTTGGAGTTCCTCTGACATTGGTCACATCACTTGACAAACTTGGTGGCATCTTTTCATAGTGTAGGCCAATAACATTCTTGCCTTAGCATTTTATGCATAAGAGCCTTGCCTCTTGTATGACTTCCATATATGGTTTGTCGAACTACCCTGAACCATACCGATGGCTAACCAGTGTGAGAAAGAAGAAAAAATGGAACAAAGAAAAAGGTAAGAGAGGAAGAGAGAGAGGAGGAAAGAGAAGGAAAAGAAAAGAGTAGTGATGGCTAGCGGTGGCCTATCGAGATTGTCAGAGGGCCACCAAGGCCTTTGAAGCTCCACGGTCCTTCGTAAGATACGAGAAGAGAGAGATAGAGAGAAGAGAAGGGACTAAAGAAAAGAGAGGGGAAGGCAGTGGGAAGGTTGTCGGAGGGCAGCCATGGCCACTGGATGATCCAAAATAGTTCGCGATGGTAGCCAGGGTGACCACTCGATAGCCCTCCAGCAGCCTCCCCACCGCCTTTTCCTCCCTCATCATCTCTCCATTCCCCTCTCTCTATCTCTTTCTGCTTTCATTTTCTCTCACAAAAGACTGTGGAGCCTGAGAAGCCTTAGTGATCCTCTAGTAGCCTCTGCGGCTTTCTGGTGGCCACCACCAGCATCTCTGCTGGTCTTTCTTTCCTTCCCTCCCTCTCCCTCTCTCCTCTCTCTTTCTCTTTTTTTCCTCCTCCATTCATCTTTTGTTTCATTGTCGGTTTGGGCAAGGTATAGGGGCACCAACTCGTATCACTAGCCGGCTAGCATGAGGTCTAGTATCAAATTGGTGATCCTTGCTTCCACATATATCTTTACTGACTTCTCAGAGGGCATACTTAGCTTCTGTAAGTTGGAGGCATTTCAGATATGGCAATATCAAAGACTTTTCGTATAGTTGCTCTCAAATCAGAGTGTATCAAATTGCTTGGTACTTAAGTCATCGGGCTTCTTTCTACTAGCAAGAAGGTCTCCTTCCTTGAGATAGCTGATTATCACATCCATCTAGCTTGGTTCAATGGCTATCTAAAACAGCTGATTTTGGATTTCCTCCATACTTGGTCTTTCAAGTACTTCAAAGTAGGTTGTTTGAGGTAAATCAAAACATTCTAAGCTAGTGAGTTTGGAAAGGATATCTATCTCTATGTTTTTTGCTTGGGGTATTTGTAAGATTTCAACCTTTTCAAAATTAGAGAATATCACCTTCACTTTTTGCAATTAGCTTATCATTGTTGGCTCAGGGGCTTTGTAATCTCCTCAAACTTTGATTTACCATGAGCTGCTAATCACTATAAGCTTGAAGTACTAAAGTTAAATGTGAGGGCATATTTGGTCACAATTCCTTCTAGGCTAGAGAGAATCACCCCAGCCCCACATCTACACACAATGGAGGATCCATTGACATGGGGTGTCCAAAAGGACTCTTCAGCTGATTCGTGTGGTTTAGCTTCAATGTTTGCTTGATCCTTGGGCATGTTCGCTTTTGTTATGGTGCATTCAATGACAAAATTAGCTAGAGCTTTCGGCTTTATGGTAATCTGAGGTTGATAACTTATGTCGAACATCCCGATCTCAATAGCCCAATTGGCAAGATGACCAAATTCTTAGGTCTCTACAACATTTGTTTCAATGGCTAATTTATCATGGTGACAATGGTTTAGGCTTGGAAATAGCATCGTAGCCTCTATACTAAAATAATCAAGGCATAGGCTACTTTTTTCATTCTTAAATCCCTAATCTCATCACACCGGAGTAACCTACCCACATAATAAATGGGCTTCTAGCTTATGGATTCTTTTTTTAGCAAGGATAAAATTGATTGTCATGGACAAGATGGCCATGTAGAGTTGTAAGTCTTCCCCATCCTTTTGTTTGGAGAGAAGTGGTGGAGATCCGAGATATTGTTTCAATCGATTGAAGACTAGCTAACCTTCTTTCATCCATTCAAACTTTTTGGTATTCCACAGGACTTTGAATAAGGGTAGACACCTCTCTACCAATTTGGACATGAACCAACTTAGGACAATAATTCATCTGACTAGGCACTGGACATCTTTTACTATTTTCAGGATGGTCATCATAAAGACTACTCGGATCCTTTTCAAATTGGCTTCAATCCTTGGTAAGTTACTACAGAGGCCATAAATTTTCTGGAGGTGACTCCAAGTACCATTTATCCGGATTGAGCTCATATTATACCTTCTAAGAGTCTAGAAAGCTTTATATAAATTAGCTACATGTTGCTTAGCCTTTTGGTTTTTCACAAGCTTGTTGAGCTCTATATTTCGGCCGATCTGATCTTTAAATACTATGTTGACCAATCTTTGATATGTGTTGCCTTAGCATTCTTTAGTCCAAATGACATCATTTTGTACTAGTAATACAATACTTTATCGATGATGAAAGCTGTCATTTCTTCATCATTAGGGTGCATTTTGATTTAATTATACCCCAAGAAAGCATTAGTGAAGTTGAGTAGCTGGTGGGTTGAGGTGGTATTAGCAAGTTAGCCAATCATTGGGAGGGGATAGCTATCCTTTGGGTGGGCCTTGTTGAGATCAATGAAGTTGATACACTCTCATGGCCATTGGTCTTTTTGACCAACACCATGTTACCTATCAATTCTGGGTAATTAAATTCACATATGATCCCCACCAGTAGGAGCTTATCAACTTCTTTATCTATAGCTTGTTATTGTTCTAGGGTGAAGCTCCTTTTCTTCCACTTGATTGGTTAGTGTTTAGGATCTATATTTAAATTATGAGGTATCATAGAAGGGTCTATACTTAGCATATCGGAAGCTGATTAGGCAAACATGTCAGTGTTGGAGGGGAAGAATTATAGAGTTAATTTGGATAGCTTGTCTACCTCCTTATCAAAAAAAAAGATGGAGCGGAGTTCTTCCATTGGCTCCCCACGTTGCTCCTATTCACTATGAATGTTATGTTCTTTAATGAGTAATGCTTCCAAGTGCCCAACACATCCTTTCAGGGTGGCCACATAGCATTTTTGGGCCACAAATTGGTCTCGTCAGACTTCGTTAACTCCATTATTTATAGAGGATCTCTTCATAAAGTGGTAGGTAGATACCATAGCTAACATGGTATTCAATCCTAGTTGGCCAAAGATTGTGTTGTACACTGAGGAAACCTTTACAACCAAAGGGTCTAACATGAAGGTGGCCTGTCGAGGTTCCTTGCCAACGTGACAAGGAGAGTGATTACTCCTTCAATCACTATTAATCTAGAGAAATTGACAAGTGGGGAATCAAGTTTTCAAAGCTGATCAACAGTCATACATTATCCACTGAAACCCTTCATACATTTTAATTAGCAATGGTAAGCGAAATGTTTACCACATCATCATGGGGGTTTTGTAGCCCCTGTAAGTCATTGTTTGGGAAAGATATGACTTTGTCAGATCTTGGCCTTTTTGGAGCTGAATCTCTTGTTCACACTATTTGGACATAATTCTTCCAAGTGGAAGAGCTTGATTATCCTACTGTTGGGTATAAAATACCCACAGCCGGAACCCACGGCGGAACCGCCATCAGCAAGTGCAGCTCAGCCCGGACTCCTACGGGAGCCGGGCTCCACCGCCATTAGCAAGTGCAGCTCAGCCCGGACTCCTACGGGAGTCGGGTTCCAACGCCATCAGCAAGTGCAGCTCCGCTCGGACTCCTACGGGAGTCGGGCTCCACCGCCATTAGCAAGTGCAACTCAGCCCGGACTCCTACGGGAGCCGGGCTCCACCGCCATCAGCAAGTGCAGCTCCGCCCAGACTCCTACGGGAGCCGAACTCCACTGTCGACATCAGCGCAGCTCCGCCCGGACTCCCACGGGAGCCGGGCTCCGCTCTCAGTATCAACGGCTGGTAAGCTCAATCCGGACTCCTATCAGAGCCGGATTTCACCCTTAACTTTGTTTGCAGTGCAGCTCCGCCCGGACTCCTACGGGAGCCGGGCTCCACCGCCATCAGCAAGTGCAGCTCAGCCCGGACTCCTACGGGAGCCGGGCTCCACCGCCATCAGCAAGTGCAGCTCAGCCCGGACTCCTACGGGAGCCGGGCTCCACCACCATTAGCAAGTGCAGTTCAGCCCGGACTCCTATGGGAGCCGGGCTCCACCGCCATCAGCAAGTGCAGCTCCGCCCGGACTCCTACGGGAGCCGGGCTCCACCGCCATTAGCAAGCGCAGCTCAGCCCGGACTCCTACGGGAGCCGGGCTCCACCGCCATCAGCAAGTGCAGCTCCGCCCGGACTCCTACGGGAGCCGAACTCCACTGTCGACATCAGCGCAGCTCCGCCCGGACTCCCACGGGAGCCGGGCTCCGCTCTCAGTATCAACGGCTGGTAAGCTCAATCCGGACTCCTATCAGAGCCGGATTTCACCCTTAACTTTGTTTGCAGTGCAGCTCTGCCTGGACTCCTACGGGAGCCGGGCTCCACCGCCATCAGCAAGTGCAGCTCAGCCCGGACTCCTACGGGAGCCGGGCTCCACCGCCATTAGTAAGTGCAGCTCAGCCCGGACTCCTACGGGAGCCGGGCTCCACCGCCATTAGCAAGTGCAGCTCAGCCCGGACTCCTATGGGAGCCGGGCTCCACCGCCATCAGCAAGTGCAGCTCCGTCCGGACTCCTACGGGAGCCGAACTCCACTGTCGACATCAGCGCAGCTCCGCCCGGACTCCCACGGGAGCCGGGCTCCGCTCTCAGTATCAACGGCTGGTAAGCTCAATCCGGACTCCTATCAGAGCTGGATTTCACCCTTAACTTTGTTTGCAGTGCAGCTCCGCCCGGACTCCTACGGGAGCCGGGCTCCACCGCCATCAGCAAGTGCAGCTCAGCCCAGACTCCTACGGGAGCCGGGCTCCACCGCCATCAGCAAGTGCAGCTCCGCCCGGACTCCTACGGGAGCCGGGCTCCACCGCCATCAGCAAGAACAGCCCCGCCCGGACTCCCACGGGAGCCAGGCTTCGCTCTCAGTATCAACTGCAGGTAAGCTCAATCCGGACTCCTATCAGAGCCGGACTTCACCCTTAACTTTGTTTGCAGCGCGGCTCCGCCCGGACTCCTACGGGAGCCGGGCTCCACCGACGACATCAGTGCAGCTCCGTCCGGACTCCTACGGGAGCCGGACTTCACCGACGACATCAGCGCAGCTCCGTCCGGACTCCTACGGGAGCCGGACTTCGTCGCCAACATCAGAACAGCTCCGCCCGGACTCCTACGGGGGCCGGGGTCCGCTCGCGACCCCTACCGCCCGGAGGGCCTCATCCGGACCTCAACAGAAACTGGGCTCCGGCTGTTACCGAGCTTCAATCGACAGATCCACGCCCCCTGACAGGCCCTCAAAACGGCCGCGACCCTGCTCCACCTCCTGTGGCGGACTCCGCGCAGTATCATCATTCCCTGACAAGCCACAGTGGCCATAGCCGCCCTGCTCCACTTCCTGTGGTGGACTCCGCACAGCTCCACTATCCCCTGGCAGGCCACAGTGACGGCCACGAACCTGCTCCACCTCCTGCGACGGATACCATGCGATTCTCCTGATGACGGACGCTGCTCCACCCCTCATAACAGATTCCATGTGGCGAGTCGAAGTGATGCCCACGTGTCTGCTCCATTATCTTTCGTAATCAATTCCCCTGACCGTGGGCGGCCCACTACCAGGCGGTTACAAACGTCGCCATCAGTCCGTTGCCTTCCCCGCCTATAAAAGGGGGACTCAGATACGTTATTCTTTAAGCTCTTTTGCCTTATCTCAAAACTCTGCTAAATTCTCCGTTCGAGCACTCCATTCTTGTTGAGGCAGAGAACTGACTTGAGCGTCGGAGGGTCTTGCCGGAGCAATCCCACCTCCGGTTTAGACTTCCTTTGCAGGTCCCGACGGCGACCGCGGCTTCCCCAACTCCAGCTTCTCCGGCGTAGGCAGATTTTTGCACCAACAGGATTGGCGCTAGAGGAAGGGGCTGTGTCTTCGCAGCACCCTTGTTCTTGAAGGAGCGCTCAACGGAGCCATCTCCGGCCATCTCTCCGTCATCTACTCCTAATCCTCCCTCGCGAGATCGACACCCGATGCCTCCGCGTAGGGCGTCTACCCGGCGGTCCACGGCCTCCGCGGCCAGATCTCAGGCTCCGACCTCCCCTCCCGTTTCTCAGCCAGCTCCTCCTCCCCCTCCGGCGACGGCGGTCAGCGCGGAGCAGTTTGACTTGCTGGCACAGCAGGTCAAAGGCCTCGTCGAGGCCGTACAGGCAATGCAGCAGCAGCCACCGCAGGCATCGACGCATCCGGAAGGGGCATCTCCAGAATGCCAGAACCCGGCGGTGGGGCGGGCCACCTGGGCCAGCCGCCCCGTCCTTCCCGGGAAGGCGAATCCAAGGGTGGAGAGCCCTCAATCGGACCACGACTCCACCCCTGGGAGATCCCTGCCCCCGTTCTGCCAAAGGACCCTCGAGACTCGAAGTCGAGAGGATTTCCTGGATCGGAGGCTCCAGGAGATGAACCGGCGGATCGAAGAACTCCGCCATGCACCTCCCACTTACGGTGAGGATATCTGCACTGACCCTCCCTTCTCCCAAATGATTATGCAGGAACCGATCCCGCCGAATTTCAAGCTTCCTCAGTTCGAAAGCTACGACGGGACGTCGGACCCGGTCGATCATCTGGAGGCCTTCCGAACGATGATGCTGCTTCATGGTGCTCCCGACGCCATCTTGTGCCGGGTTTTTCCGTCTACCTTGAAGGGAGCAGCAAGAAACTGGTACTCAGCTCTGAAGCCGGATACCATATTCTCCTTTGATCAAATGAGCCACCAATTCGTGGCCCATTTTGTCAGCAGCCGACGTCCCCGAAAAGGTTCGGAGTCCCTCATCAACATCAAGCAGAGGGAAGGGGAGTCCATACGGGCCTACATCAACCGCTTCAACATCGCGGCGTTGGAGGTCCGAAACTTGGACCAGTCGGTTGCCATGGCCGCCCTAAAAGGTGGCCTACAGAAGAATGATCTCTTGTACTCCCTGGAGAAGAAGTACCCCAGGGATTTTGCTGATCTGCTGGCTCGGGCTGAAGGATACGCCCGAGCGGAAGAGGCCTTCAAAATGAAGGATGAAGAGACTGCGAGGGAGCGTCAGGCGGGAGATTCTGGTAAGCCCGCAGTTGAGAAGAGGCCAAAGGAAGCCCGGCCTCGCTCTCGATCCCCTCCTGGACATAAGCGCGCCCATACTCCCCCCCGGGCACGCAGGCTGAGGAGCCCGGACAACAGGTTTCGGCGGGGTTCCCCGCCAGGGAAGTTCCGCAACTACGCCCCCCTCAACGCCTCGAAGGCCCAGGTACTGATGGAGGTCAGGGAGCTGCTCCCTAGGCCGGAGAGGATGCGCACGCACCCCGGGAAGTGCAACCCCAACAAGTTCTGCCTCTACCACTGCGACCACGGCCACGACACCGAAGAGTGCATCCAGCTCCAGGACGAGATCGAGGAGCTCATCCGGCGAGGTCGGCTCGACAGATTCATCCGCCGCCGGCCTGAGGGTAGAGGAGACCGGCCAAGAGCCCTCCCACCGCCCGAACTGCAGAAAAGGGAGGAGCAGCTCGGGGACCGGCCTCCTATCGGGACCATCGACTCTATCACCGGAGGGCCTCAAGAAGGAGCGGGAATACTGTAAATGTATCGCTTACTATTTCGCTTTGAATCTACCTTTCTTTTTAGCTAACATGCTCCTCCCACCTAGCATGGATGTATTATGATCGGATATGATTCCTCCAAAAGCACGGCCATGTCAGGAACAGGAGGAGAACCTCGTCCTGACATGAGCAAGGTCAAAGGCCCGGTTCTTTTAGACCGGATGGGGGGAGAGGCCTCACAACGCCCTAATGTGCCCCCACAGCCTTGTTAGGGATAGGAGGAAAACCTCGCCCTAACATGAGCAAAGTCAAAGGCCCGGTTCTTTTAGACCGGATGGGGGGAGAGGCCTTACAACGCCCTAATGTGCCCCCACAGCCCTGTTAGGGACAGGAGGAAAACCTTGCCCTAACTTGAGCAAAGTCAAAGGCCCGGTTCTTTTAGACTGGATGGGGGGAGAGGCCTTGCAACGCCCTAATGTGCCCCCACAGCCATGTCAGGAATAGGAGGAGAACCTCGTCCTGACATGAGCAAAGTTGAAGGCCCGGTTCTTTTAGACCGGAGGGGGGAGAGGCCTTACGGCGCCCTAACGCGCCCCCACAAGCCAGGCTGATAATGAGAACCTCGCGCCGGCTCAAGCAAAATGGAAGACCCGGACTCCTACGGGAGCCGGGTTCTGCCGCCAAGGTAAACTTCATCCGGACTCCTACGGGAGCCGGGTTTCACCGCCCAGGGAAGCTTCGCCCGGACTCCTACGGGAGCCGGGTTCCGCCGCCAAGGTAAACTTCACCCGGACTCCTACGGGAGTCGGGTTCCACCGCCCAGGGAAGCTTCACCCGGACTCCTACGGGAGCCGGGTTCCGCCGCCAAGATAAACTTCACCCGGACTCCTACGGGAGCCGGGTTTCACTGCCCAGGGAAGCTTCGCCCGGACTCCTACGGGAGCCGGGTTCCGCCGCCAAGGTAAACTTCACCCGGACTCCTACGGGAGTCGGGTTTCACCGCCCAGGGAAGCTTCGCTCAGACTCCTACGGGAGTCGGGTTCCGCCGCCAAGGTAAACTTCACCCGGACTCCTACGGGAGCCGGGTTCCACCGCCCAGGGAAGCTTCACCCGGACTCCTACGGGAGCCGGGTTCCGCCGCCAAGGTAAACTTCACCCGGACTCCTACGGGAGCCGGGTTTCACCGCCCAGGAAAGCTTCGCCCGGACTCCTACGGGAGTCGGGTTCAGCCGCCAGGAAAGCTTCGCCCAGACTCCTACGGGAGCCGGGTTCCACCGCCAGGAAAGCTTCGCCTGGGCTCCTACGGGAGCCGGGCTCCGCCGCCAAAAAAGCCGGGCTCCATCCGCTACTTCGCCAGCAAGGGTTAAGAATGGTGGCGAGGCTTGGCCACATGACGAGATCGGATGGAAGGGAAGAGCCCCTTCCCATGACGACCTCTAAGCCAAACAGGCCAAACGACGAGAAAGGGTCAACGAACGACAATATTGGTGCTACGCGCGGACAAGGTAACACAAAATACTTTTTCCTCATTTTCGATATATGTACTACAGGGCCAGGACGGCCAGAGAAAGAGGGACAAAATGACGAAAAAAAAAAAAAAAAAAAAAGGGGGCAGCTACAAAAAGGGGGGTGACTACAAAAGAACTCTAAGGAGGTCCTGCTCCCTCTAACCTAGGGTGATCACCTCCATCCCCCAACCGGGACTGCCTCAGGCTACCCACCGTTTCCTCTAGTTCTTCCTTCTTTTGCAGCATATCCTGGAGCGCCTGACGAAGTCGCCGGCTCTCAGCCTCCGCTTCCCGATGCCACTTCCGCAAAACTTCGGACTCTGCCTCTGCATCCGCGACGGCCTTCCGCACAAGCCCCAGTTGGATTTTTACTTGTTGCAGCTCGGCTGTCTTCTCTCCAAGGGAGACAGAAATCCCTTCGACAGTGCCTCTCAGGGCTTGGAGCTCTTCGGTATCTTGGGCGTTAGCAAGCTGCGCCCTAGTGACCAACTGCCTCTGGAGATGAACGACTTCGTCCGCCGCTTGACGGAATCTCCTTTTGTACTCTTCTACCTGTCGGCGCCAGCTGGCCCGCTGCACATCGTGGCCCACCTCAGCATCTTGAAGCTGCTTCTGGAGGTCGGAAACCTTTTGTGACCATATCTGCTCATCCCGTGCTATGAGCCGGGATGAGTTCCCTTCCAGCTGGCCGACCCTCCTCTTCGCAGCTGACAACTCCACCTTAAGGGCGCTGATCCTGGCTTCTTGAGCCCAAGTTCGGTCGCTGGCGCTCTTCGTGCATTCCTCGAGCTCCTTTGCGAAGTCCGCCTTCCTCTGGCTGTAGTCCATGATTGCCTTCACTTGGAGACTCCTGAAGTGGGCGGCCTCAGCGGCGGCCTCGGAATAGCATTTTTTCGACTTGCGGAGCTCGTCCTCTGACTTTTTCAACTTCTTCGTCAGGTGGAGGACCTCCTTTTTGAGCCGTTGGATAGTCGACTTCAGCGGGACCCCCAGGGGCAAGGGGAGTGCTTCGGCGGGGCGCTGCCATCGAAAAATGCAAACGTCAAGGACCAGCTCATCACAAGAAGAAAGGCAGAAAAGAAGGAGCAAGGGGAAGGAAAGACCATCCACAATAAGAAATTCAACTTTATTGATTAATTTTGAAGACAAGCGGAAAGGAAATATGGCGACAAAAGAAAGATACAAAATCGGAGGTCTCAGACCTCGGGGGCAGGGGGTGGAGAGCTCGGCGCGGGGGGCACGACTGCGGCAGCAGCGGACGAAGGGGCGGCCTCATCGTCAGACTCCTCCAAAAAGCCGAGATCAAGGTCGGGATATCTGCCGGCCACCCTCTCTCGGCAGAGCTCGAACCCCTTGGTGAACGCCTCTAGGCCAAACTGGACGTTCAGCTCCCTCATCTCCGCGGAGGTCTTGAACTCCTCCACCGTAAGGGTCCTGGCCTCCGAGACCAGAACCAGAGTTTGCTCGGCCAGATGGGCGACCTCGGCCTCCGCCTTCCTTGCCGACTCCTCCAAGCTTCGCCTCTCCTCCTCCCGGGCTCGCCTTTCCTCTTCCCGGTCTTGTCTCTCTCTCTCCAGGGCCTCCCGGAGGGCGGCCACCTCGGCCGTCTTCGCTTGAAGACGAGCAACCTCGTCTTGGCAACGCTCCTCCGCCCGAAGAAGGTCCCTTCTCATGCGGCCCGACGCCTCGACATAGACGAAGAGCTGGTGCCCGATCTGCAAGGACAGATGGAGAATTACAACAGAGACCGAGCAACTGAGCAAATAAAAATCCGCTTACCTCAAGAAAGGACCCCAAGGTGTCCCAGGCCCGCTGCTCGAGATCAGCACGGTCGATCCTCTCCACGACATCGGACAGAATGCAACCATCGAGCAGCCGACGGATCAGAGCCTTGTCGTTGAAGGGGTTCTCCGATCCCCCCTCAGAGCAGACGGACTCGTCTGCGGCAGCTCGGTGGCTGCTCGGCCTGCGGGCCACCGATTTTCTCCTCCTCCCCGCGGCGGACGCCTCCGTGGGGCGGACCTCCAGAATGGGGACCCCGATCGGCGGGCTCCTTGAGGGAGCCCGGGGGGCCGCTGGCTCGGCATCCGAAGGAATGTCGATTGCCGGAGTCGCCTGGACGGGCACGGCCAAGCTCGTCTCCTCCACCCTGGCCCTCTTCGCCGAGCCAGAAGTCGCCGCGCCCTTCCTTTTCTGGGCTCTCATGGCCTTGGCGAGCATCCGTGTGGCTTCGACGTCCATTGCTAAAAAAAAAAAAAAAAAAAAAAAGGAAAGAAAAGAAGAAGGAAAAAGCGGCATCAATTAGTCCAAAAAAAAAAAAAAAAAAAAAAAAGAAGAAGGAAAAAGCGGCATCAATTAGTCCAAAAAAAAAAAAAAAAAAAAAAGAAAAAGAAAGGAAAAAGAGAAAGAGAAAAGAGGAGAGAAAGAAAGAGAGAGAAGAAGAAGACAAGAAAAGGAAAGATATATATTTGCTGGATCCTGAGGGCTCAGGCCGATGTTGAAAAGAAGCTGCTCCCTCAGTAAGTTCGGAAGGGAGGGAGCCGGGTAACTCAGGAGCTTCTGGGCGGCCTGAAGGTCGTCCTCTCCCAGGCTGGGAGCCCGGCGGACGGAATCCCTCAGAGACCCCCAAGGGGGCAGGCCCAGTTCCAGGGTCGGACAGTAAATGAAGAGAAATTTCTCCTTCCAGTTGTGAATCGAAGAAGGAGCGCCCTTCAGCAACCCCTTCTTACCGAACTGGGGGGAGAAGTACCACCAATCCTTCGCTGAAGGATGGCGTTTGAAGGTATAGAAATGTCTGAACAGGGAGAGGGAAGGCTGGACCTCGGCTATATGACAGAGAGAGAGAAACCCTATCAAAAACCTAAAGGAATTCGGGGCGACAGAGGCGAGAGAAATGTCTAAGAAACGAAAGAAGGCGGCAACAAAAGCAGGAAGCGGAGGCCGGAGTCCGGCACGGAATGCCTCCTGGTACAAACAAAAGCGACCAGGAGGGGGAGCGCTGGCCCGGTCGGAGGGGCCAGGAAGCTTCAGGTCGTACTCTGAAGGGACCCCGTACCAAGCCCTTATCAGGAGAAGTTCGTCCGGAGTCGACGAACAAGGAATGGCGGCTGGTGCGAAAACCGGGCGAGACCCTGCCCCGAACGCGGGTTCGTCCGCAGAGACAGGGGCCTGGGGGTTTGAAGCAGAAGAACTCCCAGAACTTACAGGGGCAGAAGAATCGGAAGACATTTTTCTTTGGGGGAGAACCTAAAGGACCCTAGAAAAGCAAGCCGAGAAGGGAGGGAGACGCCGGAGGTCAACTCAGGAGAAGACACAAAAGAAGTGGAAGGAGGAGAGGACCCTAGGCAGTAAGAAGAGGAAGGTGGGCACTAACCTATCTTGCTCTGGGGGCCTGGGGAGCGAGAAACGGAAGGTGCCTACGGCTCGAGAGGGCGTTCGCTAGAGCAGACTCTCGGGGAGATGACAGACGCCAGCAAGAAATCAGAAGCGGAGTGGGGCGCCTGAAGGGGGGAGGACGGGTTTAAATAGGCCCTGGGATCCGGCGCCATAATGATCTCGAATCCCCCCAGGCCAGTCCGCATCCGACGCGTGTCCCACTCCCCGTGGCAGACGGCTGAAGGCGGCTGGCGGTTGGCAGGGTCATAATTGCACCGTACCTAGGCCAGCGTACCTGCGGGGTCTTCGAAGCGTCCTCTCGTACCGCCCCAATTCGAAAAGACTCCGGCACGCGCTCATTTAATGCCAAAATATCTGGGAGCGGCGGGGCGCGAGATTCGAAGGGACGATTCCGGCTGTACTTCTGTGTACTTCCTTCGTTTGAAATTCAAAACTCGGATGTAGGGGGACTGGTGTTGGGTATAAAATACCCACAGCCGAAACCCACGGCGGAACCGCCATCAGCAAGTGCAGCTCAGCCCGGACTCCTACGAAAGCCGGGCTCCACCGCCATTAGCAAGTGCAGCTCAGCCCGGACTCCTACGGGAGCCGGGCTCCACCGCCATCAGCAAGTGCAGCTCCGCCCGGACTCCTACGGGAGCCGGGCTCCACCGCCATTAGCAAGTGCAGCTCAGCCCGGACTCCTACGGGAGCCGGGCTCCACCGCCATCAGCAAGTACAGCTCCGCCCGGACTCCTACGGGAGCCGAACTCCACTGTCGACATCAGCGCAGCTCCGCCCGAACTCCCACGGGAGTCGGGCTCCGCTCTCAGTATCAACGGCTGGTAAGCTCAATCCGGACTCCTATCAGAGCCGGATTTCACCCTTAACTTTGTTTGCAGTGCAGCTCCGCCCGGACTCCTACGGGAGCCGGGCTCCACCTTTATCAGCAAGTGCAGCTCAGCCCGGACTCCTACGGGAGCCGGGCTCCACGGCCATCAGCAAGTGCAGCTCAGCCCGGACTCCTACGGGAGCCGGGCTCCACCGCCATTAGCAAGTGCAGCTCAGCTCGGACTCCTACGGGAGCTGGGCTCCATCGCCATCAGCAAGTGCAGCTCCGCCCGGACTCCTACGGGAGTCGGGCTCCACCGCCATTAGCAAGCGCAGCTCAGCCCGGACTCCTACGGGAGCCGGGCTCCACCGCCATCAGCAAGTGCAGCTCCGCCCGGACTCCTACGGGAGTCGAACTCCACTGTCGACATCAGCGCAGCTCCGCCCGGACTCCCACAGGAGCCAGGCTCCGCTCTCAGTATCAACGGCTGGTAAGCTCAATCCGGACTCCTATCAGAGCCGGATTTCACCATTAACTTTGTTTGCAGTGCAGCTCTGCCCGGACTCCTATGGGAGCCGGGCTCCACCGCCATCAGCAAGTGCAGCTCAGCCCGGACTCCTACGGGAGCCGGGCTCCACCACCATTAGCAAGTGCAGCTCAGCCCGGACTCCTACGGGAGCCGGGCTCCACCGCCATTAGCAAGTGCAGCTCAGCCCGGACTCCTACGGGAGCCGGGCTCCACCGCCATCAGCAAGTGCAGCTCCGCTCGGACTCCTACGGGAGCCGAACTCCACTGTCGACATCAGCGCAGCTCCGCTCGGATTCCCACGGGAGCCGGGCTCCGCTCTCAGTATCAACGGCTGGTAAGCTCAATCCGGACTCCTATCAGAGCCGGATTTCACCCTTAACTTTATTTGTAGTGCAGCTCTGCCCGGACTCCTACGGGAGTCGGGCTCCACCGCCATCAGCAAGTGCAGCTCAGCCCGGACTCCTACGGGAGCTGGGCTCCACCGCCATCAGCAAGTGCAGCTCCGCTCGGACTCCTACGGGAGCCGGGCTCCACTGCCATCAGCAAGAACAGCCCCGCCCGGACTCCCACGGGAGCCGGGCTCCGCTCTCAGTATCAACTGCAGGTAAGCTCAATCCGGACTCCTATCAGAGCCGAACTTCACCCTTAACTTTGTTTGCAGCGCGGCTCCGCCCGGACTCCTACGGGAGCCGGGCTCCACCGACGACATCAACGCAGCTCCGTCCGGACTCCTACGGGAGCCGGACTTCACCGACGACATCAGCGCAGCTCCGTCCGGACTCCTACGGGAGTCAGACTTCGCCGCCAACATCAGAACAGCTCCACCCGGACTCCTACGGGGGCCGGGCTCCGCTCGCGACCCCTACCGCCCGAAGGGCCTCATCCGGACCTCAACAGAAACTGGGCTCCGGCCGTTACCGAGCTTCAATCGACAGATTCACGCCCCCTGACAGGCCCTCAAAATGGCCGCGACCCTGCTCCACCTCCTGTGGCGGACTCCGCGCAGTATCATCATTCCCTGACAAGCCGCAGTGGCCATAGCCGCCCTGCTCCACTTCCTGTGGCGGACTCCGTACAGCTCCACTATCCCCTGGCAGGCCACAGTGACGGCCACGAACCTGCTCCACCTCCTGCGATGGATACCATGCGATTCTCCTGACGACGGACGCTGCTCCACCCCTCATAACAGATTCCACGTGGCGAGTCGAAGTGATGCCCACGTGTCTGCTCCATTATCTTTCGCAATCAATTCCCCTGACTGTGGGCGGCCCACTACCAGGCGGTTACAAACGTCGCCATCAGTCCGTTGCCTTCCCCGCCTATAAAAGGGGGACTCAGATACGTTATTCTTTAAGCTCTTTTGCCTTATCTCAAAACTCTGCTAAATTCTCAGTTCGAGCACTCCATTCTTGTTGAGACAGAGAACTGACTTGAGCGTCGGAGGGTCTTGCCGGAGCAACCCCACCTCCGGTTTAGACTTCCTTTGCAGGTCCCGACGGCGACCGCGGCTTCCCCAACTCCAGCTTCTCCGGTACAGGCAGATTTTTGCACCAACACCTACTATAGGTCCTCTTGAGATCATGCTAAGAACCCCAAATATGGGTTGGCGATGTTTCACTTTTTCAAATGAATGCCTATATTGTTCTTCATCTTTTTCATGGCATTGGCTGTGCATGTAATAGCCAAGGTATCATTGGAAAATGAGAACCTCAATATCATCCTTTAGCTAGATGCATTTCTTGGTGTTGTGGCCATGATATTTATGAAAGTGGTAGTACTTTCAAAGATTCCTGACATCTAGAGAGTCCTTATTTTTTTCAACCATTAAAGATATTTACAAGCTGAATCTCCATTAATATTGTCTCAAGGATTGATTTTGATGATGTTAAAATACTTGAGTATAATTAATACTCATTTAAGCTTGAGAGAATGAATGTAGGAGTTGATGATCAAAGGTTGCACACAAAATCAAGGAGTCCTCTTCAAAATAAGCAAAGTTCTATGGTCATTAAGAGCTGACTCCTGAACATCCATGGGCTTAAACTAAAGAAACATATTTGAAGTGTTCAGAATATGAACCCAGGTATTAGGAGTCGACCTCAGTATGTTTGAAGAAGGCTGGCACATTTTATGAGTCAACCCCAACGGGACACGGGTTGGCCCCAAAATAGTCTCAAAGTGTAGATGGAGAGTTATGTGAAACGAATATGCTCTACAAGCCAATCAAAATTTGTATTTTGATAAGTTTTTCTTATAATCTTTCAGACTCATGTATTGACTCTTTATAAATAATAAAAGATATTTTTCATCATATGCTGCATCTTACTTTTGTAATGATTATGATGAACTCTATAAATCAAGGTAATGAGTTTAGAATTATGATGAGATCATATCTATGAGACCTAAAATTCTAAAAATTTTGATTTAAAATATTTTTAGTTATAGGAGCATTGAGTAGGGGATCAATATTTCGGATAGACTAGCACTTCCTATATATGCTCGATGGAGAGTGTGGCTGATCTCATAAGCCACTTGTGTGAGATATTAATATAAGAAAGTAGGTGCTCATTAAAGAATGAGTTCACTAAATTGATCTGACTTAAAAAATATTTTATAAAATTTACTTACCCGTCAAAAGATGTTTTCTTATAGTGGGAGTTGTGCATGTAATCCTTTGATCTGAGACTACCATGGAACCTTGTATACATGAATCCATATTTTTGATTCATACTCATTCATAACTTAGTCATGTACGGGGTGTTCTAGATATGATGGAATATGTATGGAGGTTATGAGTAGGTCAACATGAAATTGATCACTCCTGGTAAGAGGAGATCTCATCCTACTTGCTTTGATCGATTGATGATTCAGGAAGCCTTTGATCAAAGTAGAATAAAAATTAATTTTTTTTAATATTTTATTAATTAAATAATCATTTAAGATTAAAAAAAATATGAATATGATATTGGATTTGACATCATTTTATATCCAAAGTCATATTCGAGATGCAGAGAGATCGAAGGATCGAATTATATGGTAACTTTTCACTGAAGAATATTTTTAGTATTTCTATCAAAATTTTATATCTTTCAAATAGATATGATACATTGCTAGACATCAATCTTGTCTTGTAGATTTGATCAAATTAAAGAGTTTAATTCGATCGTCAATTAGAAAGAGTTCTAATTGCTAAAATCAGATTAGCTCAATTGGATCTAGATCGGTTAGATTAAATTCTAATCAAATCAAATTGACTTACACTCAAGCCTACTGCTAGCTAGATGTGGAACTCAATGGGTCACATATAAAAAAAATTGATCAAGGATCTAATTGGATTAGATCATATTTGCAAAATAGACATGCTAGCATATGTTGCAAAAACTAGCTCCCTGTTATGAATCGGGTTCAAAATTGATTCCAGATTGAGCTAATTAAAGCTAAATTAATTCAAACCAATTTTGAGTTTCAGTTGGATCAGGCCTTGGCTATATATATCAAAAATTTAGAGCCAAGAAATCAGGTCTCCATGCAACAAGAATTTTTCTTACACATGGGTGCAATCTTTGTGTGCAGAAATAGGTTTTACGTCCCATGAGATAGGATGCCCCTTCCTCGAGCTTATCCAATGTTTCATGATGAAAAAAAAATTTCAATGATTTTTGACTTAATTTTGATTATAAAAAATCCTTCTAAGGTTAAAACACCTTCTAGTTTAATTATGAAAATTAGTTGAAGTTGAAAATCCTGCCAGTCTGATCCATACGTCTAACTAAGAGTCCAATTTGTGAAGGACTCTAATCCAAGTGTCATGCCACATTTTAATTTCAGATTTTTTTTACACCATCATCAAGTTAGCGCCTTCATTTTGGTCTATTGGATGGCCAAAAGTCACTGATGGGTAGTGGAGAAATTGCTCTATGGGAAGCAGCGTGATGCAATAGAGAATCATCGAAAAAAATATTCCGAAGAGTCCTTCTGCGCGAAGCATCTCTTGGATTTTTTTCTCAATGATTGTCATGTATCAAAATCTTTTAGATGGGTGTGAAAATTCATCAGGAGGTGTGAAATTTTTTGATGGATGTGAGATGGCTCATGGAGGGGGGCACGAATCATTCCTAAAGGCACCTCATTGCTAACTATTTAAAGGGGGCTACGTCGGAGATTTGATTCATTCAAAAAATTACTCCTATCTCTTCTTTCTTACACACTCTCCTTATTGTCCAATTAGTCTCTTCCTTCTCTTATTAGGATAAGTCCAAAAATAGTAAGGACAAGTCCGATTTTAGGATAAGAGCTTAGGAAGAAAATTAAGGAAGACAAGGAGAGAAGAAAGATAGGGATAGGAAGGCTAGGAGAAGAGGAAGAGGGTCTTGAGGTCCTGAAGCCTGAGAAAATTCTCAGAGTGAGAATTTTGGAGGAAGAATCATTCCAAGGAGTTGGTATCTTGGTCATAGTTTTACGTGGATCACCATTGGAGGGCGAACACTTGGGCGTCTGGTGGAGGTTTTGTCAGAATTTAGATTGAGCGCTGCAGGTATTCTTCTATAGCTTGAATTTAATTTTGAATATATGTTGTATATGATTGTTAATCATCAAGGAGATGCTAGTTTATGGATTTAATATTTAAGATTTTATAATTTAAATTTAGAAATCCATTATGCTTTCGCTGTGCATGTTCACCCTGAAACCCTATAGTGGTATCAGAGCCGGCCTTATTTGGTTCAATCATATATACATAATGTTTATGTAATGCATATTATGATTCATGCTATAAGATATATTATGCTATGTAATTATGCTTTCATATGATGATATGAAATGATGCATATATGATCTATCACTTCATCATCCTGACATAAGGTTGTCCTAGTATAATGGGGTTATGCTGCAAGGTTGTCTTAGGATGATGAAAGTTCATATGTTACACATACACATATAGAATATTTTAATACTGATATATATTAGCATAAATTAGTATTATATAGTTAGAATGTGCATGAGATCAAATAAAACCCTCATTAAAAATTATATTAAGTTGTAGTGATATGCAACTAGGGGTTAACCAATTTTTGATCAATTGATCAATTGATATCTAGAAAAGTACTACAGATGGTTCTTTAATTAGTTTCATTATCTGATCTGATCAATTTATTGGTGTCTAAAAAAAATAATGGGAGATCTCCACCTTACTTATCTGGCCAATTTGATTAAGCGATCTTAATATTGAAAAATCCTAATGTTGAAAATACTACTAAGGGCCTTCCTTCATGCTAGGTTAATGTTACATCATGAACTATGGCTAGCTTATTGTGTTATCACAAGGCTTGTTATAAAGATTGATATAATATAATCTTGGTGCATAGAAGATGCTTACGGTAATTTTGGATGTACTGCTTTGTTGTGTTAACACAAGGACAGTTATATTCGAATTTGATAGTATTAAAATAAATGATCTAACTTAACTAACATATTATAGCTTGTTGTGTTAACACAAGACTAATAATATTTTAGAGACCAAGATATGATATTGAGAATTGCATGAGACACAATTGGAAAGAATTTTCTATTTATGAACTCATAAGGATTTGTTGTGTTAACACAAGATCATTATGAGGGATTATGATCTCAATCTCACTAAGATAAATATGTAATATATCTCGTTCATCATAGTAGAGGGTTATGATGTTCGATAAAATAATGAAAGGCATAATTAAATCTAAAGATCTTATTTAATTGTGTGAGTCAATATGAGTTATTTGCTTATGTAATATTTTTTAATTATTATAGATTAAATTCTACAAATGGCATCTTCACTATCATTATGAAAAATTTTAGATTCTAACAAGTTGATCAGTCTCAATTATATGAATTGGTTGAGAAATTTAAAAATCATACTCACTCAAGAGAAGCTCTCCTAAATTCTTGATATCTCCGAAACACAAGAGGTTGGAGATGATGCCATAGAGGAGGAGGTATCCATATATAGGATGTGGAAGAATGACCGTTTGACTGTCAAGTACATCATACTGACCTCTATGAGTAATGAATTATAGAGGCAGCATGAGAGCATGGATACTCAATCCATACTCCTCAATCTTAAAGAGTTGTATAGAGAATAGAGTAGGACTGCTAGATATAAGATATCTAAGCAGTTATTCTGTGCTATAATGACGAGGGATCATCCGTAGAAGACCATTGTCCTAAAGGTCATTGATCTGATCACCAGATTGGGTCAACTAGATTTTGTGATGGATGGAGAATTAAGTCTGGATTTGATCCTGCAATCTCTCCCTGAGTTGTTCGTTCAGTTTGTCATGAATTATCATATGAACAAACTAAATACCTCATTGCCTGAGTTGTTAAATATGTTCAAAACAGTTGAGAGCTACATAAAGAAAGAAAAGGCTCCACTTCTTCTTGTGGGTAAAACTTTTAAGAAAAAGTCAGGTTTTAAGGGTTCAAAGAAAGCTCTGAACCCTAAGGGTGGCAAGATAAAGAAGAAAAGGAAAAAAAATCTTTGGACATGATACTTGCTTTCACTGTGGCAAGGCAGGACACTGGAAAAAGAATTGTAAGTTATATCTTGCAATTGTAAAGGCTGGTGCAAGCGATGCACCAAAAGGTATGTATGAGATATATATAATTTTATCATTAAGTTCTTTCAATTCAAACTCTTGGATATTAGATACCGCCTGCAGTTCTCATATCTGCAAGTCATTGCAGGGGCTGCAGAATACTAGAGTGCTAAAGAAAGATGACTTCGAGCTCTATGATACTGGAGGAGAGTCCATCCAAGCAGAGGTTGTAGGGATATATATGTTGAAGTTACCTTCTGAAAATATCTTAGAGCCAGAAAACTATTATTATATGACTAAGATCATTAGAAATATTATTTCTATACCGTTGCTATTGTAACGAGATTGTGAAATAAATGGAAAGAGCAATAGTTGCTTAATTTTTTTTTCTAATAAAATTTTTTGTTATGACATTATTAATAATGATCTTCTAATTCTATCTAATGATAATATTTTTTATATTGATGAAAGCAAAAAGTGAACAAGAGAAGAGATAAATAATACTTTACTTTGACATTGTCGACTTGATCATATAAGTGAGATAAGGATTAATAAGTTATACAAAGAAGAGTTCTTTGATCCCTATGATTATGAATCATTAGATACTTGTGAATCTTGTCTTATGAAAAAAATGACTAAGACTCCATTTAGTGGATATGGAGAAAGGATAAGTGAGTTATTAAGACTTATACATACTAATGTATGTGGTCCAATGACAACAGAAGTCAGAGGAGGATACTCTTATTTTATAACGTTCACTGATGATTTATCTAGGTTTGGATATATGTATCTTATGAAATACAAATCCGAGGCCTTTGATAAATTTAAAAAGTATCAAAGAATGGTCGAGAAATAAATTAGAAAAAATATTAAAATCCTTCGATCCGATCGAGGAGAAGAATACTTATCCAATGAGTTTCTAGATCATCTTAAAGAAAATAGAATTCTTTCAGAATAGACCCCTCCCTATACACCATAGCTAAATGATATAACAGAAAGGAAAAATCATACTTTATTAGATATGGTGCAGTCTATGATGTGCCTTACAGACTTGCCTATTTTTTTTTGGGGATATGCTTTAGAAACTACTGTTTATATCCTAAACAGAGTATCTTTAAAATCTATACCAAACATTCCATATGAGATATAGAGAGGAAAGAAGCCTAATCTTAAATATCTTAAGATATGGGACTGTCCAACTTATATTAAAAGAAACTTTGGACATAAGCTGAGTGCTAAGATAGATAAATGCTTATTTGTAGGTTATCCTAAAGAGAGTATAGGATATTTTTTTTACCACCTTACTAAACAAAAGATGTTTGTCAGTAAATATGTCACTTTTATGAAAAAAAAAAATATCCTAGAAATAGGCAATGGGAAGAAAATTAAACTTGAAGAAGTTTAAGATCTACAAATACAAGCACAAGATGATCCTCAATCAGAAATATCCATTAATGAAGTACAATCATAAAATATATCTCCTCTCTGAAGGTCAGATAGAGTGCAGAATATACCTATAAAGTATGGGTTTGTTATTGAGAATAATAAAGCCCACATCATTGAGAATGATGAACCTTTGACCTATACAAAAGTCATCATGAGTAGAGACTCAGACAAATGACTAGAGGTTATGAAATCTGAAATGAACTCCATATACTCCAACCAAGTGTGGACTTTGGTTGATGCACCAGAAGGTGTGATCCCTATTGGATGCAAATGGACCTATAAGAAAAAAATTGGAGTAGATAGCCAAGTTGAAACCTATAAAGTTAGATTGGTGGCTAAAAATTTTAGGCAAAAATAAGATATTGATTATGATGAAATATTTTCACCTATTGCTATGCTCAAATCTATATGGATTATGCTTGCAATAGCAGCATACCATGATTATGAGATTTGGTAAATGAATGTGAAGATTACCTTCCTTAATGGTTATCTTGAGGAAGAGGTTTACATGTCTCAGCCAGAAGGATTTATCTCAAAAGGGAGAGCAAATCAGGTATGCAGGCTTAAAAAATCTATTTATGGATTAAAGCAGGCCTCAAGGAGTTGGAACAACTGCTTTGATGTTACAGTCAAAGAGTTTGGCTTTATCAAAAATATGGATGAACCTTGTGTATATAAGAAGACTAGTCGGAGTGCCATTGTCTTCTTAATTTTTATGTGGATGTCATACTTCTTATTGGAAATGATATTTCAATGTTACAATTAGTCAAGACATGGCTATCAAGTAAGTTTTTCATGAAGAATTTGGATGAAGCATCCTGTATACTAGGTATAAAGATCTATAGGGATAGATCTAAGAGGATGTTAGGCTTGTCCCAATCCAGATACATAGACTTAGTGCTAAAAAGGTTTAGTATGAATGGGAGTAAAAGAGGTTACTTACCCATGAGTCAAGACATACATCTCTCTAAAAGGATATCTCCTAAAACACTGAAAGAGAGAAATAGAATGAGTTCTATTTCTTATGCTTCGATGGAAGGGTCGATCATATATGCTATGCAATGTACTAGGCCTGATGTTGCTTATGCCTTAGACATAGTTAGTAGATTTTAGGCTGATCCAGAAGAGGATTATTGAAAAGTAGTAAAAAATATTCTTAAGTACTTGAGAAGGACTAAGAATATTTTTTTGGTATATGAAGGATCTGATCTATAATTAGAAGGTTATTCTGACTCTAATTTTCAATCAGACCCTGATGATAGAAAATCTATTTCAGAGTATTTCTTTACTCTTAATGGTAGAGTTGTTAGTTGAAAAAGTTTCAAGCAGCAGACTGTAGCTGACTCAACCACTGAGGCAGAGTATATAGCTGCAAGTGAAGCCGCCTAGAAAGCTATCTAGATGAAGAAGTTCATAACTGAATTGGGTGTCATTCCTGAGATTGAGAATTCAGTACCACTTTACTGTGATAATACTAGAGCAGTTGCTCAAGCAAAGGAACCAAGGTCTCATCATAAATTCAGGCACATTCTAAGACGTTTCCATCTCGTTCGTGAAATAATCGAAAGATAAGATATTGTTATTAAACGAGTAGAAACAAAGAACAACATAGTAGACCCGTTTATTAAGGCTCTACCACAGCAGCAATTTGATCGCCACCTCAATTATATGGGGATAAAATATAAGGGTGATTGACTTGAGTACAAGTGGGAGATTAAAAGGAATATGCCCTACAAGCCAATTGAAATTTATATTTTGATAATTTTTTTTTGTAATCTTTCAGACTCATGTATTGACTCTTTATAAATAATAAAAGGTATTTTTCATTATATGCTGCATCTTACTTTTGTAATGATTATGATGAACTCTATAAATTAGGATAATGGGTTTAGAGTTATGATGAGATCATACCTATGAGATCTAAAATCCTAAAGATCCTAAATTAGAATATTCCTAATCATAGGAGCATTGAGTAGGGGATCAATATTTTAGATAGACTAGCACTTCCCATGTATGCTCGATGGAGTGGGTGGCTGATCTTATAAGCCATTTGTGTGAGACACTAATACAAGAAAGTGGGTGCTCATTAGAGAATGAGTTCACTGAATTGATCCGACTTAAGAAATATCTTATGAAATTTACTTACCCATCAAAAGATGCTTTCTTATAGTGGGAGTTGTGCATGTAATCCTTTGACCTGAGACTATCATAGAACTTTGTATACCTGAATCCATATTTTTGGTTTATACTCATTCATGACTTAGTCATGTATGAGGTGTTCTGGATATGATGGAAGTGTATGGAAGTTTTGAGTAGGTCAATATAGAATCGATCACTCCTAATACGAGGAGATCGCATCCTACTTGCTCTGATTGATTGATGATTCAGGAAGCATTTGATCAAAATAGAATAAAAATTAGAAAGAATTTTTAATATTTTATTAATCAAATCATCATTTAAGATTGAGAGAAATATGAATATGATATTAAATTTGACATCATTCCATATCCAGAGTCATATTAGGAAAGCAGGGAGATCGAAGAATCGAATTGCATGGTAACTTTTCACTGAAGGATATTTTTGATATTTTTTAAAATTTTATATCTTCTAAATAGATATGATACATTTTTAGACATCAATCTTGTCTTGTGTATTTGATCAAATTAAAAAGTTTAATTCGATCGTCAATTAGAAAGAGTTCTAATTACTGAAATCGAATTAGCTCGATTGGATCTAGATCGGTTAGATTAAATTATAATCAAATCAGATTGACTTGTACTCATATCCACTGCTAGCTAGATGTGGAACCCAATGGGTCACACATAAAGAAAATTGATCAGGGGTCTAATTGGATTAGATCATGTTTGCAAAATAGACATGCTAGCACATGTTGCAAAAACTAGCTCCTTGTTACAAACCAGGTTCAAAATTGATTCCAGATTAGACTAATTAAAGCCAAATTTATTCAAATCAATTTTGGGTTTGAGTTAGGTCAGCCCTTGGCTACATGTATCAAAAATTTGGAGCCAAGAAATCAGGTTCCCATGCATCAAGAATTTTTCTTATATGTGGGTGCAGTCTTGTGTGTAGAAACAGGTTTCGCATCCCATGAGATGGGATGCCCCTTCCTCGAGCTTATCCAATGTTCCATGATAAATTTTTTTTTTTGATAATTTTTGACTTAATTTTGAGTGTAAAGAATCCTTCTAAGATTAAAACACCTTTTGATTTAATTATGAAAATTGGTTGAAGTTGAAAATCCTGCCAGTCTGATCCATGTGCCTAACCAAGAGTCCAATTTCTGAAGGACTCTAATCCAAGCGCCACGCCACATTTTAATTTTAGATTTTTTTCACACCATCAGCAAGTTAGCACCTTCATTTTGGTCCATTGGATAGCCAAAAGTCACTGATGGATGGTGGAGAAAAATTACTCCATGGGAAGCTGCATGATGCATTGAAGAATCATCGAGAAAAATATTTCGAAGAGTCCTTCTGTGCAAAGCATCTCTTAGATTTTTTTCTTGATGATTGCCATGTGTCAAAATCTTTCAGATAGATGTGAGAATTCATCAAAGGGCTTGAGATTTTCTGATGGATGAGAGATGGCACGTAGAGAGGGGTGTGAATCATTCCCGAAGGCACCCTATCGCTAACTATTTAAAAAGGGCTATGTCAGAGATTTGATTCATTTAAAAAATTACTCCTATCTCTTCTTTCTTACACACTCTCCTTATTGTTCAATTAGTCTTTTTCTTCTCTTGTTAGGATAAGTTAAAAAATAGTAAGAACAAGTCTGATTTTAGGACAAGAGCCTATGAAGAGAATTAAGGAAGACAAGGAGAGAAGAAAGGTAGGGATAGAAAGGCTAGGAGAAGAGGAAGAGGGTCTTGAGGTCTTGATGCCTGAGAAAATTTATACAATGAGAATTTTGGGAGAGAAATCATTCCAAAAAATTGGTGTCCTGGTCATAGCCCTGTGTGGACATCATTGGAGGGCAAACACTTGGGCGTCTGGTGGAGGTTTTGTCGGAATTTGGATTAAGCGCTATAGGTATTCTTCTATAGCTTGAATTTAATTTTGAATATATATTATATATGATTGTTAATCATCAAGGAGATACTGGTTTATGGGTTTAATATTTAAGATTTCATAATTTAAATTTTGAAATCCGTTATGCTTTCGCTACACATATCCATCCTAAAATGCTACACCATGAGATTTAAGCATTTGATAAGTTGACTTGAGAATATAATGAGTCTAATCTAGCAAGATAGAAGCCGACCTCAGTAGGATAGGAGTCGACTCCAAAATGGTCTTATGGTGAGGCAAAGAGCAATGAAAAATGGCCTACTTCTAAGTCAAATCCTGTTCTTCATAAGTCGACCCCAAGATGGAATGAGTTGACCCCAACTTCAATCAAGTCAACCCTAGAATAGCTACAATCGAAAAATAAAAAGCTATTCTAAGATGCAGTGCTTCATAAGTCAACCTTTGACTAAGTTGAGTTGACCACTAATTGAGCTGAGTCGACCTCTAGACGAGACAAGTCAACCCTATTGTGCCTGCCCAATGGCTAATTTTTCAACCTCTTTGATGGGCAAAAAAAGATGCTAATAGCTAGTTTGAGCTCTCTAATAATCAAATTATCTCTTTCAGCCATTTTTGGTATATTTAACAATAAAATCAAGTAGGAAACTATTGTCCAGAGGTAGCAACCCAAGGGGGGTTATGAATTAGGTTCTTAAAAGCTTTGCAGAGTTTTGAAGGCTTTTGCTAACTTGAAAAATAATGCAAAGGTGTGTATAGCAAATAAATCAAAGTAAAGAGCTGGATCAAATCTTTAATATATTTCTAAAAGTTGTGCCTAGCATGAGCAATCAAAATCTCAAGGATAACAGAGAGTTAAGCACAAAATTAAGATGAGTGCAAAATAGCTAGAGTAATAATAAAAGTAGATGGCACACAAGCACAGACACAAATTTACGATGGTTTGATGTCAACCCTTCCACCTATATCAACTTTTCAAGCTCGTTCACTTGAAAATTCTACTATAATTTCTTTTAAGATTACAGCTAGATTAATTTTCAAGCTCACAATCCTAACCCAGTCAGTTTTTCTAGGTTTACCAACCAAAATTTTTTTTCAAACTAAGTCTACTAACTTAACTCAATACAAATATCCAATTACGAGCTTGGATAGGCTTGACACCTCCAGTTTCTTATCCTAAAAAACTTGTTACAAACACCAAAGTATAAGAGATAATGAATTTAAAGCATAGTAAATAGAACTCTTGAACCTCGTGAAGGTAGTTGAAGCTATAGCTCAATTTTGAAGAACTCATCCTTTAATGATTCAATAAAAGTTCGAGAGTTAATTTAAAGAAGATTCTCTATGGTAGACGTATTCAATCAATATGCTCAAGCTCTTAATTTTCAATTGCAGACTATTGAATGCTCTCTCCTAATGCTCCTCATATCACTAGACTTCTCTCAAAGTTTTCCAAAGTAAAACCTCTCTCTCCTTTTTTTAAACCAAATTCTTTGTTTAAATAATTCCATGGAAGGCTAAAAATCTTGAAATAGCTATTGGAGAGCTCAAACTAGCCATTGTTAGCTATTAGAAAAAAGCTGACAAACTAGCCATTTAATTTTATCAAAATTTAGTAGAGTTAGCTCTTAACTCTTCAGGGTCAGCTCGATTTCTACTGGGATCGACTCGACTTCTTGTTGGGGTCGACTCGAATATAAGATTGGCTCTTGAGATCTCTGGAGTCGACTTTATCTAAAAAATTTAAATTTTGCTTCTTTCTATCTTTTTACTATGAGATATCAGTAGGATCAACTCGCGTTTGGGATCAACTCATGAAATTTTTGGAGTCGGCTTGAAATTCAATGGGGCCAACTCGAGGTCTTTTGGAGTCGGCTCAAATTTTTGTTCTCTAAAATAAAGCTCTTTATCTGGCATTCTGAGTCTCAGTTGGGTTGGCTCTTAAAGTAGTATGGTCGACTCAAGTTTAGAATCAACTAAAGAGGATATTAGGATTAGCTCTATATAAAGTAGGGTTGACTCTAAAACTATTGGAATCGGCTCAAATATTGCATATTCTTAATATATTATCTATGCTAGAGCATGCTAGAACTGATTCTCTTCTTTATCAAAATTGATTTTTGAGCAACTTAACTTAATGAATGATATTTCTAGGCTAGACTTGCTTGGTCAAAAATAAGCAACCTATTAACTTGGAGAATCTTCAGCTACACATGATCTCAAACATTCATTAGTACCAAAAGTGCTTAAATATTTTAGCATCAGCCAGATCAATTATTGGATCAACAGTCTCTATCTTTTTAATGATGACAAAACCCTTAGAGTACAAGGAGTTTTAAAAGTATTCAATTCGAAGAGACTCCCCCTAAGTGAATAAAAGATTTTCAACAAATATAAGACAAAAATCTTAAGATTTTTAACATCAAGATTTTCTTCAATTTATTCTCCCCTTTAATGCATCAATTATTTCTTAAGTGAATGAAAGAATTTCAACATATTTATGCAATCATAATAATTCTTCCCTTCAAATTCAAAAAATTCCCTTAATATATTATCTTTAATTTATTTTCTTTTTCAATTTTTTCTCCCCATTAATCTAACATGATTCTCAATAATTCTCCCCTTTTGTCATTATTACAAAGGTTGAGGAGTAGTAATTTAAAGTAATTCTCTCCCTTTTTCAATGATCTTTATGTTGAAAAGGGCTAAATATTCTCATTCTTTTTCCTTTTTTATGCAAGAAATGCTATTACACAAAGGAAAGCAATAAAAATTACACAATAGGATGAATGCAATCATCCAAGCATAAAGTAATATTGCCATTGAAATAAAATCTTAACAAACCAAAATTATAGGGTGTTATAAAAACATACAATTCATCAGGTGAAATACCCTAAGCAAAGAACTAAAACATAGCTCAAATTAGTAACAAAGTTATCAAAAAGCAATACCATACAATATATTATATAAGATAAAAGTAAAAGGCAAATTTTAGTTGATTTCCAAAGGAGACGAAGGGTCATGATGCAAAAGTTTAAGAAGATCGATCAGAAGAAGAGCCAGAGCCAGAATCAGAAGATGAATTAGTGGATGATAATTGATCCACAAAAATGATAACAGGGCTATTAGTTCGATGATGCCATCCACCACATCATGAACCAAACGATCTAGCAAAAGAAGGCCTAGATCTAGTGGTAGAAGGTCTAGGTCTTGCAGTAGAAGGTCCAGCAATGAAATGGTCAATAGGGGGTTGTTTAGTTGATGGTTAAGTAAAGAAGGAAGGTTGAGTGGAGAAAGAGGGCTGTGAGTAGATCGGGGAACCTCCTGGTACGCCATGCTTTTACATTCTCTGAATATCCCTGATTGCAGCTTCCTCATTTGTCACCCTCTGAATTAGCTGATGTATTAGAATTTAGGTGTTCATTGGATGAAATAAAATGTCAGTAATCCCTTGATAGAGTGAGGAGGCATGAGGCTCTAATCCTGTTTGAGTCGAGTGAGTATTAGTTTGTCCCATGAGTCTAGAAGCAGATAAATTTTCTGACAAAAGATCAGCTATTTTCTTCAACTAGTTCCAATCTTATGTAAGAATGATGAAAAGCTTAAGCAGTGGGTTCAGTTTGGCCAATACGTAAACTTTATGTAGCAGGTTCTGTTTGGCCATCAGATAGACTTTGTGTAGCAGCTATTGAAGGCCCGACTTCATTCTATTTTTCTTTCTTCTTCATCCACTTCCCATTCATTTCTTGAAAGCCCATTCTTTGCAAGGAATGCCCATCAAGTGTGTCTATTTGGAGAAAGCTCTTGAAAGACTCTCCTTCTAAATTGACTCCATGTACTTTGAGTAGGACAATAAGTATCATATTATATGGTAGTGAAGCTCTAGATCTATTAGTGGTTTCAATCATGTGCTAGAGAATAAGGGCTAGTAGGTTGATAGGAGTGCCTTGTACAACATGTATCATGATAGCTAGGTCCCTTTCTATCACAAGATCAAATTTCTCTATCCTTGGAAAGAATATCATGCTAACCATGTTATGGAGCAGTCTCATCTCAACTAAAAGTTGGTTTGCATAAACTTCTTTAGTCTCTTCATCTACTTCATGTCCAAGAATGAGAGAATATGCACTTATTTTTTCTCTAACTTGATAAGTGATATATTTTTATATTTATTGAAGATATTTTTGATAATTTATGGTGCTAACATCTTCTTAAAAATCCTAATTTCATGAATTTATTGAATTTTCTTAAAAAATAAGTGATTTTGAAAAAAAATATAAAATTAGATATATTTATAAAAAAATAGATGTTAATTTAATTAAGCAATTTAAATAACAAAATGAAGAAAAATTTTTGAAAAATTTAATGCATATTGTTTTTCAATTTTTTAGATGAAAATCGGAGCGAAAACAGAGCTAAAATATCCGAAAAAACAAAGAAAATAGCCTTCGGTGTATGGTGGACCGGCCGCTCGGTCCACAGAGCCAAGGTGCGGTCCACCAAAAATGCTATGCGATCCACAGGCGCGGTCTACGGGCAGCGAAAGCTATTTTGCACAATCGGACGGCCGAAAATGAATGCATCATGAGATCCGATAGCTGAGGACGCTCTCGATTGAGAATAAGAGATTATCAGCATGATCCGACGGTCCAGATCCAATCCCAAGCATGATCGGATGGCTATGGTTCAATCTGACTTTGATAAGGATTAAAACTATGGATTTTGGGCAGATCTGGGTAGTTCAAGCTCCATCCGACAGTCAGGAATATTCCTAAGGGGATTAATATGATTTCTAAGGATTTTAGGACTCCTTTTCCTACCAAAAAATTATGAAAAATTCATCTATAAATAGGAGGTCGAGGAATAAGCTTTGTGAGTAGAGAAATTGAGTAGAAAGTATAGAAAAAAATAGAGAAAAAAATTAAATAGCTTTAGGGACCGAAGAAAAAGAAGAAAAAAAATCAGTTCGCTCTACGGAGTATGACGGAAGATGGAGAGGTCATCAACCATCTTCTCGATGAGGCTTGACTGATCAACTTCAGATTCTTGTTATAGTTTTATTTTATTTTATTATTTTTTTTAAATTTTTTATACTTAAATTTCAATTTTAATTAATATAAAATTTATTTTTTTGTACTTTAAATTTTTGTCTTTTATTTTTCACAAGTTGATGCTAGGATCTAGTTAGTAGATCTGAGTACCTGATTTATTTTATATTTTTTAAATTTTTATTATTCATTTTTATTATAAATAGATGCTAAGATCTAGTTAGTAGATCTTAGTATCCAATTTATTTTTCATACTTTTAATTTTTATTTTTCGACTTAAATTACTTTCTCCAAAATTTTATTTTCTTTTTGTAAAATCTAAGATTTCAAATCAAAATCCTGCCTTCTCTGTGGATTCGACCTGACTCACTACTTTTTATATATTTTTAATTTTTATTGAAGTTAGAATTTGATTGATAATCACGGTGTCCTATCGACAGCATCGCAATCGTATCAATTTTTGGCGCTGTTGTTGGGAAAGGCATCAATTTTAATATTTGATTTTTTTATAAATTTAACTTACTAACTTTTCTATTGTTTTATCTTTGTATAGAAAAAAAATTCAAAAATTTAAAAAAGAAAGGTAGAAAGCTTCAAATTTTGCTTGGTGAGATCAATCCTAATCCTAACTATTTTTTTGTATTAATTATTTTTTTTTAAATTAACCTAAAATTCATCCACATAAACCTAATAAAAATTGCATGACAAGAGTAGAAACTTAATTGTTAGAAGTATTCATCATCTTAGATTTATTTTTGATGATCGCTGGAGACAAGGTAAGCTTTCAAGTTTTATTAGTTTCATGCATCTAATTTAGTTGCATAGAACCCCTTATTTGAAATTGGTTGTGCATATTCATCTCAAATCAATTTAAGGACAACACCCATAACAAGATAAGGTGGAGATTTCATCACCCTCCCTTGGTCCAGAAATAACCAACCAGCATCCCACATTAACCCTAGCCTAACTAAAATCAAGTAGGCATTGGCCCCTAGTATTAATCTAGTTCAGTTCTGAGTATCTTGGTCAAGTCAAGTGCAAAGTAAGTCCGGACTCACTCCTGAAACTGGTGTCTAAGGCTAGAGATTATAAAGACTCAGCCTAAGTAGATTTGTAGTTATTTAATTAGTTCCGTTAGCTTACCTAGCCAATTCAATTGGTGTCTAAGGCAAGCAACGTGGGGACCCCCACGATCCCATCTCTTACCTGGCTAGTTGAAGAAAGTGAGAACAAACTCAATTTGTATCTAGACTAAGCCACTCTATATCGAACTATTAGGTCTCAGAAATTCATAGGTGTCTAGGTTTAATTGTTTGCTAACTTGATTGTAATTAACACTAAACCACAACTAATTCTTTCCACCTTACGTATCTAGGTCTAGGGCTCTTTCTTTCTTTTCTCTCCTTTTTCTCTTAAAAAAAAAAAAGAAACAAAAACAAAACTTGAATCATACATTAGGGTTTGTACTGGTATATGCAAGGTAGAAGATCTCTCTATCCTGACCTAGTTGAACCCAATCCTGAGATTGAACGGTTGATTCATATTAAACCTGAAAATTAGATGGCTGGAGATCCTAGAGAACCACCTAGACAGATGAAGGAATATTTTATTCCTTCCACCTATAATCCATCGACTTGTATCCACTTACCTAATATCCTTGCAAGCCACTATGAGATCAAGTCAACCACAATCCAGATGCTTCCATCTTTCTACGGGAATACTAATGAAGATCCTTACAAGCATCTGGATGAGTTCTTAGAAATTTGTTCCACAGTGAAAATTCAAAATTTTACTGATGATGCACTTAGATTGACCTTATTTTCTTTCTCACTTAAAGACAAAGCCAAGTACTGGCTTGGCATAATAGGGAGACCAATCCAAACTTGGGCTGAAATGCAGCACGAGTTTCTTAAGAAATTCTATCCCATAGGTCGAACCAACACCATGAGGCGAGCCATCACTGGATTTGCTCAGCTTCCAGGAGAACAAATTCATGAATCATGGGAGAGACTTAAGAAACTTTTTAGAAAATGCCCACACCATGGTCTATCTAAGTGGCAAATTGTTCAAGCTTTTTATGAGGGTTTAGGTAACCAATACAGACAGATAGTAGATGCATCTTGTGGAGGTGCATTCATGAGTAAAATTGAGGATGAAGACTACACTTTATTTGAAATTTTGAATAAAAATTCAATCAATCATGCTTCATTATCCTCCTACGAAAGATCAATCCCTCACCAAAAGTGGACAGAA
This sequence comes from Elaeis guineensis, assembly GCF_000442705.2. Taxonomy (NCBI): domain Eukaryota; kingdom Viridiplantae; phylum Streptophyta; class Magnoliopsida; order Arecales; family Arecaceae; genus Elaeis; species Elaeis guineensis. The sequence goes on from NC_025998.2 coordinate 111,053,490, forward strand.
ATTTTTGAGATCAAGCAAATAGACTCTAGTCCTAAGGCCGATCTGAACCTAATAGTCCAAAGATTAGATAAAGTCGACCTTCTTGCCCAGAAATTTGATCAGTTCCTAGCATTAGGTCAACAATCTCCTACACAATACACACCACCACCTAATTATCAGGAGATTTATTCTATCTATGCTAGTCCGATCCATCATGTGAGCGAATATCTCAGGCTGCACAGTTTTCACCTTTCATTCAAGAACAAGTTCAAGCTGCCTAAAGTTACTCCAAACCTGTCAATGATCCATTCTCTAATACATATAATTCAGGCTGGAGGAACCATTCTAATTTTTCTTGGAGACCCTAACAGACTCAGGCTTAGATCCAAATTCTTTCTTTGCAAAACTTTCTGAGTAGGCCTCCATACCAGAATTATGCCTACAATAGAGGTCAGTCCAGTCAATCTATCCAGCCACCATATCAAAATCAGCCACCATACCCACCTCCTCAACAGATCAATCTAGCCGACGATAGATTTAGCCAACTTCAACAAATGATCATGATCCAACAGCAATCTTTCGCTAGGCTAGAAGCACAAATAGATCAATTAACTGAATCTACCATGAGGAGAGAATTAGGTCAATTGCCAAATGAACCAATACTGAATTTTGAAAATGACCCACCCATCCACCAACCACCTGGACCTAGTCATCAATCCAATGTCCCATCTAAGAATCCTCAATTTGAAAATACCAAAGCAATTACTGAACATAGAAGTGATAGGATTCTTAACGACCCATATCAAGTCCAAGTGAGAGAAGCTAGTACTGATGCTAGCCCAAATAAAAATTAAGAAAAAGAGGTTAGTACTGAGGCTAACCCAATAGAAGAACCTGAGCCCGAAACTGATACTGAGAAGAGAGCGGATGAGCTACCCAAGATATATTCACCAAAAGTCCTATTTTCTTCAACCCTAGAAGCTGGTTCTTTCACTTTAGAATTATCACCTCCTCCAGAACTACAGTCACCTTTGATTACACCTGAGTATACATGTTTAGAATCAACTGACATCCTTTCAGCACCCATTACTTCAAACTCAACTCCTAACCCAAAAATTCAATTCATGATCATTTTAAAAGAACAAATAGGAGAAATTCTTGATAAACAAGGGTCTGTGAATGGGTTTGTGAACTATCTTTCTAAAATTAAGAATGGAGATGTGAACTACTTTCTAAAGATTGATAATAAAATATTAATATTTATTATAGATCATCTTTTTGAGATTGATAATCTAAAATCATTGAAATTTATCAATCCAATATTTGACATGGGATAGGATAGAGAATCAGGATGGTCTGGCTGAGGACAGTAAACTTAACGCTTCCTGGGAGGCAACCCAGTTTTTAAGTTTTTAATTTTTGCTTTTGCCTTTACTTTCTTTTGCATTTTGTTTAGGATAATCAAGTCTTGCTTTGTATCTTTTGTAGGGATTTGAAAATAATCTTGGCTAAGTTGGGGGGAGAATCAGTTTTGAAAAGACTTATGGATCAGGTGATATCTCTCCTTTTCTTTCTCTTTACATGTACCATTCTTACACCCATATCCATTGAGGACAATGTTGATTAAGTTGGAGGAGAGAATAAAATTTTTTTTAAAGTCCTCAAGTAAGTTAGTATTTAGTATTTAAGCATTTGATTACACTTAAGAATCTAGTTAAACCAAGTATTTTAAAAGAAAATTGATGCACAGACCAGAGAGTTTGTGAGATATTGAGGGATCAAGTATTAAGAAAACTCAATAAAGAGTTAAGCTTAGAATTTAAATAGTTTTCTTTGAGTATTTCTAAATTTTTCTACCAGTATCAAAGAAAAGTTAACTTCTTATGGGATTGTGTAAAGTAACTATACGTTTCTTCATATATTAAAAAAAAAATTTTTCAAGTACTTCATATTGAGTAACCGGGCCTCTTTGCCTAAGCAAGCATTGAGTTTCGCATCAAAAGGTATGAAGGGTAAAGAAGCTTTGTTGTAAAGCTAGTTTTAACTCGTAGTCTATTTGATTCGAGCAAGTAGGTTCGAGGGGTATTTTATACCTAGTGCCCTAAAGCCATCTGGTTTGGGAGTCATTGACTGAAAACTTGCTATATGGATCAAACAGAAAGCTTAAGGAATTAAGACACTCAATAGCAGTACAATATTTAAAAAAAAAATAATCAATAAATGAAGGATGGAAGTAATAATATACTTATCCATATGAAGGTGAATGATTTGGAGATAAAGGTAGCAATAATTTAGAAAAGTTCAAAAAAAATTTAGTGTTCTTAGTTTAATTCTCATATTGACTAGTATTAATACCCCAATGACATATCTCATTTATACTTTACTGAACATCAGTGGTCCTTTTAAAAATTATTTGATGAAATTTGAGATTTTAAGTTAAACAATACTTGATTCTAAATTCTTTCTTTACTCGAGGATGAGCAAAGTTCAAGTTGGAGAGTATGATAAGTGATATATTTTTATATTTATTGAAGATATTTTTTGATAATTTATGATGCTAACATCTTCTTAAAAATCCTAATTTCATGAATTTATTAAATTTTCTTAAAAAATAAGTGATTTAAAAAAAAAAAATAGATATATTTATAAAAAAATAGATGTTAATTTAATTGAATAATTTAAGTACTAAAATGAAGAAAAATTTTTGAAAAATTTAATGCATATTTTTTTCAATTTTTCAGGTAAAAATCAGAGCGAAAATGGAGCTAAAATATCCTAAAAAACAAAGAAAATAGCCTTTGATGTACGGTGGACCGGCCGCTCGATCCACAGAGTCAGGGCGCGGTCCATCAAAAATGCTACGTGATCTACAAGCGCGGTTTACGGGTAGTGAAAGCTATTTTGCACGATCGGAGGATCGAAAATGAATCCATCATGAGATCCGATGGTTGAGGATGCTCTCGACTGAGAATAAGAGATTATCAGCATGATCTGATAGTTCAGAACCAATCCCAGATACGATTAGACGACTGTGGTTCAATCCGACTTTGATAAGGATTAAAACTATGGATTTTGGGTAGATCTAGGTGGTTCAAGCTCCATCCAACGGCCAGGAATATTTCAAAGAAGATGAATACTATTTCTAAAGGTTTTAGAACTCCTTTTCCTATCAAAAAATTATGAAAAATTTATCTATAAATAGAGAGTCTGGGAATAAGTTTTGTGAGTAAAAAAATTAAGTAAAAAGTATATAAAAAATAGAAAAAAAATTAAATAACTTTAGAAACCCAAGAAAAAGAAAGAGAAAAATTGGCTCGCTCTACGGAGTATGATGAAAGATGGAGAGATCATCAACCATCTTTTCGATGAGACTTATCTGATCAACTTCAGATCCTTGTTACAGTTTTATTTTATTTTATTATTCTTTTTAAATTTTTTATACTTCAATTTCAATTTCAATTAATGTAAAATTTATTTTCTTGCATTTTAAATTTTTATCTTTTATTTTTTGTAAGTAGATGCTAGGATCTAGTTAGTAGATCTTAGTACCTAATTTATTTTATATATTTTATATTTTTATTATTTATTTTTATTGCAAGTAGATGCTACGATTTAGTTAGTAGATCTTAGTACTTGATTTATTTTTTACACTTTTAATTTTTATTTTTCGACTTAAATTATTTTCTTTAAAATTTTATTTTTTTTTGTAAAATCAAAAATTTCAAGTCAAAATCCTATCTTCTCTGTGGATTCAACCGGACTCACTACTTTTTATATATTTTTAATTTTTATTAAAGTCAGAATTTGATTGATAATTACAGTATCCTAACGACAGCATCGTGATCGTATCACAACTCTATCTAAGGATGTTCCAATAGAATATATTTTTAGGGCTTGAGCAAGGATACGAATAGAGATAAGAATCTGCACACCTTTAACTTAAGAGACTCCCCCTTTTTGTCCAAATAGTGCATTTTCATAAACAAGCATAGAATAAACTTATTCATTTAATGAGCAAAAAAATTTCCAACCTATATTCTTGATCTTTTCTCTAATGGTGAATCCCTACTTCTGGAAGAACTTAAAATCAATATTTCTTTTGGAGGTAACAATGTAATTTGAGAAGGATACCTTTTTACTGACAGATGGAGTAGGCGATAATAGACATGAATCTCCCTTTGTCACCTTTTCTCTTCCATGGTCTTTCCCACTTATTTGACCTTGCGACTTATCTCACTTCTTCTTCATTTCTCTAGTGAGAGCTTTCATTAACGCCATAAGCATAGAGTACCAGTGTTAGCCCTAGAATTGATTTTGTTGATGTTAAAAGGTTTTAAGTACAAATCATGATTATTGATGATGCTTTCAAGAGTGATTGTAGGATTTCTCATAATACTCAATGGTTGATTTCATCCAAGAAAAAGTCTTCTTAAATTTAAGTAAATTTATGTTCCTAAGTCAGATTAAGAATTTAATATTTGGAAGCAAAGAAATTGAGTTTGGCATGAAAAGATTGTCATAAAAGAAAAGTTTAGCCTGGAAAGACCTCTTAAGAAGTTTAACTATTCATAAATTAAGTTTGAGAAGGAAAGTCTAGCCTAGAATATATTTGACTAAAGAAAGCTACTTAAAATCAATTTTGGCATATTTGACATGCCTTTGAGTTGATCAAGAAAGGAGCTTAGCCAACCCAGTCTCAGATCAAGGAGAAAGAAAGAGATAAAACTTAGATAATCTTCCTTATTTGAGCAAGATTTTTCTTAGATGACCAAAATAGGATCTTAGCTGACTCATGTATTTGGATAGCCAACTTAGTCTCAGACTCAGGATAAAGATATAAGATTGAAGATTTCAAAAATTCTCTTGAGCCGACCCATAAAATAATATAACCGATCAAGATTGGAGCTTAGATGACTCACAAGAACAAGATAGCTAATTTAGTCTCAGAGACAGAAGAATACGGAAAGTAATATAAATCAACAAGCTCTATGAACCAATCTAGAAAATCAATTAGCCGATTAAGTCATGAAAGTTAGTCGACAAAGAAGATATCTGAGCCGATCCAGTCTTAGGCAGATAGAATAGATATAAAGTTAAATATTTTGTATCTATTCCTAAGTCATCTCAAAGTTTCACTTAGCCACTTATTGCTTCAAGTTAACCGGCTAAGGATTTAGATGAGCCATCTCATAGAATTTTGATAAAATAATAGCTAGTTTTTTAGACTTTTTTAGATGGCCATATTTTATTTCTAATGGCTATTTTTAAGCTTTCAACAGCTTGAGAATTAATTACAGATATTTTTAAGGCCATAAAAAAGTAAAGAATTCAAATGGAGAACTAAGTTTTTGAGTTTATTGATTTTATTCTTCAAGCTATTAAGTGAAGTGAAAGAGAGGAAGGAAATTAAAAAGTGTTTCTAATTTAGACTTTTCTATATTTACTTAACTAAGAAGAGAGAAAGAGTGCATTTGTAAGACCTGGTGTGGTGCTCCCAAGCCTTAGGTGGTCAAGGAAAAGGCCAAGGTTCATGACCCATGAGGCATTCATGAGAGTTCTAGGGCTTGTTTGGGTCCTAAGATGAAAGGTTGTCAGCCTTCACAATCTTAAGGTCTAGGAGATTTGAGCCTTGAGGGGTTAACTTGTATTGGGCATGATTTGAGTCTAAGAGAGGTGAGATTGGGTCAAGTCATAGGTATACATAGACTTGAGTGAGCGTAATCTCACATTGGGTTAGCCATGGGAGTTTTTGGATCAAGTTACATTAACTTTGTAAATAAGTATACATTGTATGTGGGTTTTGATTAAGCCAATCAATAAAGATCATTTTTTCTTTCATTTTTTCTTTCTCTTCATATCCTCTCTCTCTACTTGCATGCAGCCTAAGAGCACCAGCAAACCCTACCTGCCCCCTCTTGCTCCACTTGCCAAGTTTGGCAGGAAGGAAACCCTAGCGCCAGGGTTTCTTAGCGTCCCTTGCTTCCTAGCATCTCTATCCTTGTGCTGCCCCTTTTCTGTAGTGTTTTCTTACTAATTTTAGGTCTCCATGCTCTTGAAAAGGTGCTCTAATAATTGGTATCAGAGCCAAGATATGCATGGAATGGAAGAAGAAGCCAAAATTAGAAAGATCTTCAAAGGTTAAAATTTTAGCAACATCCTGTCAAGGTATTTTTCAAATCTTTTTGTGATTTGCTGCATTTGTGATTTGGATCTAGCCATGGGAAGTAGCATAAAGGTAGATTTTGAGAAGTTTGATGGGATGGAAGGCTTTTCCATGTGGAAAGTTTGGGTAGCTCTCTTGGTCCAACATGAGTTGGATTTGGCATTGGAGGAGAGGCCTGAAGAAATTGCTGATTGATAGTGGATGTCTCTACAGAAGAGGGCTTGCTCTATGATTAGAGGATGTTTGATAGATTTAGCCCTCTATTTAGCATTGGAAGAGAGGACTTCAAAAGAATTATGGTCAAAGTTGCACATCCTGTATATGGAGAAGAATATATGTAACAAATTGATATTGAAGAAGTGATTGTATAGCCTTTGGATGTAGGAAGGTGGAGATATCATGGTACGTATCTAGAAGTTTGATCAAATCAGTAATAAATTGCTAAATATTGGGGTAAAGATAGAAAAGAAAGATAAGTCATTGCTATTGCTATGCTCGCTGCCCCTTTCCTATGATCCATTGGTGATGATGCTGCTCTACAGGAAGGAGACACTGTACTATGAAGATATTATTTTGGTGCTATGATCCAATGAGCAGAAGAAAAAGTTGACCAAGAAAGATGTTCCCTAGGAGGGCTTGGCTGTGGGGGAGAGATCTAAAAGAGGAAAAGAAGAAGCAAGCAAAAGGGATGGTTAAAGTCTCAAAGGGCAAGAAGGAAGCCAAGTGTTTCAATTGCAATGAGATCGGGCACTTCAAGCGGGATTGTCCGCTTTGAAAGAAGTAGGAAGAAAAGGGAGGATTTGATTCACTGAGTATGGTGGCTGATTTTGAGGTGGAAGATGACTTTTTGGTGGTGTCGGATGGTCACACGAATAGCACAAAATTTTAGACCCTGGATTCAGCCTGTTCGCATCATTACACCCCGAATCGATCTTGATTCACTACATACATCAAGATCGATGAAGAAAGTGTGACACTTGGGGATGATTACTCATGCAAGGTCGTTGGTATAGAAACCATTAGGGTAAGGATGTTTGATGGGATGGTGTGGACTCTCACAAATGTGAAGCACGTTTTAGATCTGAAGAAGAATCTTATGTCACTAGGCTATCTGGAGTGGAGTGGCTACAGCTTTAGCAGTTATGTCAGGAGTGGAGTATTAAATATCTCCAATGGAGCTATAGTAGTGATGAGAGAAAGGAGGTTGAAGAACAATCTATATAAGATGGAGAGATCTGTGGTGATCGGAGAATTCGATGTAGCAGCTGTAGCGCAGGATCAGCAAGAAGCTCATTGGTGTGGCACTTTTGCCTGGGCCACATGAGAGACTGAGGGATGAAGGTGCTGAGCAAGAATGGTTGATCTCAGATCTGGATGGCGGCATTACAAAGATATATGAGCCATGCTAGATGGGCAAATAGAAGAGAATACATTTTGCCATCCGCACAGCTCGTAGTGCAGCCTCACTGGAGCTAGTTCACACTGATGTGTGGGGACTGGCTCCGATTCTAGCTAGAAATGGGGCAAGATACTTTCTCACCTTAATAAATGATTTCTTGAGGAAGGTTTGGATCTATTTTATGAAGGAGAAATCAGAAATCTTCACAAGGTTCAAGGTCTAGAAAGCTAAAGTGGAGAAAGAATAGGGTTGCTGTGTGATGTGTCTGCAGTCAGACAATGATAGGGAATACACCAGCAAGGAGTTTCAAGTTTTATGTGAGGAGTATCACATCAAAAGACACTTCTCAGTGAGGGAGACTCATCAACAAAATGGGGTGGTTAAAATGATGAATAGAACTCTTATGGAGAAGGCAAGGTGCATGAGGCTGCAGGTAGGACTTCCTAAGGCATTCTGAGTAGATACAGTTGATGCAGCCTATTATTTGATGAATCGATCACCTCACACCAAGTTAGATGGTGAAATTTTAGAGGAGAAATAGTTTGAAAAGGAGGTAGAGCTGAACGATCTAAAGGTGTTTGGGTGCACGGACTATGTATACGTGGGTGTTGGTGAGCGGAGCAAGTTGGACGTCAGGTCAAAGAAGATGGTATTCCTTAGTTATCCATGAGGTGTTAAGAGATACCGATTATGGGATCTCTTGGAGAAGAAGGCCATCATCAGTAGAGATGTGGTCTTCAATGAAAACTTAGTTCTCCAAAGGCAAGGAGGTATGGAGGAACAACAGGAGCAATAGGAGGTTCAGCTAGGCAGTGGTGGGCAGCTAACTTCATACACTATTTTGCCTTTTGCAGGTACATCTGGAGGACTCGATATTTAGGTGGAGCACTCTCCAAAAGTGTCTCTATAGGTAGAGCAGGCTGCAATAGGAGATAGAAGCCAAGAGGTTCAACAGGAACAAGTTGGACTTAGAATAGACATCGGGGTTGCACTGCACAAGTCCAAGAGGAATGTGAGGCAATCGGATCGATATGGCTTCGAAGAATCGGTGTCATATGCCCTGGTGACAGCAAATAGAGATCCCTACACCTATGAGGAGGTGGTGAAAAGTCATAATAGAGAGAGGTGGGTCCAGACGATGTATGAAAAAATGTAGTCTCTCCACAAGAATCAAACTTGGAGGTTGGTGCAGCTGCCACAGGGGAAGAGACCCACTGGTTGCAAATGGGTTTACCAACACAAGGAAGGGCCTTTCGAGCAGAGAGGTATTAAGTATAAGATAAGATTAGTGGCTAAAGAATACTTCCAGAAGGAAGGCATCAATTTCAATGAGGTGTTCTCTCCAGTCGTCAGGCATATATTCACACACATACTGTTGAGTATCATAGCGGCATAGGATTTGAAACTGGAGCAGATGGATGTCAAGATGGCCTTCCTCCATAGATATCTAGAGAAAAGCATATATATATATGGAGCAGCCATAGGGGTTCAGAGAGCCAGGGTCTAAAGAGAAAGTCTGTTTGCTGCAGAAATCTCTCTACGGATTAAAGCAATTACCAAGATAGTGGTACAAGCACTTCAACTCTTATGTGAGGAGCATCGGGCTTTCCAGGTGTGAGTTTGACTCTTGTGTGTATGTAAAGACTCTAGAGGATGAGTCTAGATTATACCTTCTTTTGTATGTAGATAATATGCTGATAGCATGCAAGAGTAGGAGGATTGTGCAGGAACTGAAGGTAGCCTTATCTCGAAAGTTTAAGATGAAGGATTTGGGGCCTGCAAAGAAGATCCTAAACATGGAGATCCTCAGAGAGAGAGCCAAGGGGATGCTACATTTATCTCAAGGGGCCTATATTCGAAAGATCTTAGAGAAGTTCAGGATGAAGGAAGCCAAACCGATAGTGCTGCCACTTGTTGGGCACATTAGCCTTTCAAAGACCATATTGCCACAGACTGAAGTGGAGGCTCAGTAGTTGGAAAGAGTATCTTATGCCTCAGGAGTAGAAAGCCTAATGTTTGCAATGGTATATTGTAGGTCTAATCTTATCCTCGCAGTGAGTCAGATCAGTAGATTCATGGCATAGCCTAGCAGGGAGCACTGGCGAGCATTGAAGGAGATCTTTAGGTACTTGATGGGTTTAGTTGAAGTTGGTATCTACTAGGATAATGAGGAGGTGCTTAGTGATGTTCCAACATGTTCAAGGAGACTCGGGGGTAGATGGAAGGGTTTGTGGATGCAGATTTTGGTAGAGATGTGGACACCAGGTGTTCAGCGATAGGATTTATGTTCGCTTGAATGGGGTCCCATTTTGTAAAGATCATGCTTGCAACCCATCATGACCTTATCTACTATTGAAGCAGAGTATATTGGCATCATGGATGCAGTGAAGAAGGCACTATGGCTGAAGGGATTGGCATTGGAGATAGACTTCACATAGGAAGCTGTCAGGGTACACTGTGACAGTCAAAGTGCATTATTGTTGGTATAGAACTCTATCTATCATATGAGGATGAAGCACATTGATATCAAGTACCAATTAGATTTTTAGTATTTTGCATACAGATTTCAAAATAATTTTGAATTTAAGCAGCGAAAGTCAAGATTAAAATAATTTTAATCCTATGCATGCATAGATCAAAATCTTATACTTATTGATCTAGTTCATATGATAATAAATAAGACATAAAGTATTTGATTTTAGAGTTAAAAATTTATTTATGATTGAATCATATACCTAAATCACAGAACTTCTTCTCGAATTCGGATCTGTAGGTGCCTTCAAGTTTTGATGTAGCCGTACATATGCTCGGCCTCTACGAGTATCCATACAAGATCTGATCTGATCAGAGGCTCTATATTCTCTCTGAGGTGCTATCTCCTTTGTAGAAAATATTTTCTTGATGGTTGAACAAGATCTCCTTCAATCTCCATGACAATCTCAAGAAGGAAGAAGATAAGGTGTAGGAGGAAGAAGACTTGGAGAGGAGAGAAACTCTCTCTTTCTTTTTAGAATTTTCCCATGCCCCCAAAGAGAACCGATGCCCAAAAGAAGGTTTTCAGATGCTTCTTCATGTCCCAAAGCCCCTCTTTTTAAATAAGAGGCATCGAAGGGTGATAAGGCTGGAGTTTGTGTAAGACTAGTTTTGACAAGATCAAATTCAATCAAATTGAGAGTCTTGTTTTGATCCAATCACAAATAAAAAATAGACATAAGAGACATGGTGTGGAGGTACTTGGGCTGGTCCAACCATACATCAAATCAGATTTGGCATTGGACTTAGGTGGCGCAAAAAGAGAGATGGCGCCAAGAAGAAATCCTAGTCCAACTAGAATTCATTTTTTTGCTGATTTAAATCCAATTTAAATCTGATTTTATCCTAACCAACTTAGGATTAGTTAGAAACTAAATTAAATTAATTTTTATTCTAATTAGAAACTCAATTAAATCTGAATTAAATCCTAATCTAATTAAAAAATTGATTCAATCAAGTCTTAGTTAAAGTAGGAATTGTTCTCCTTATGCAATTGGGTTATCTCATAAATTAATTAGACTTGATCTAATCAAATTCAAACTAATCTAAATAGAATCTAATTCAATTAGATTTGATTTAAATCCTATAGCTCAATTAGATTGAGCCAGACAGTAATCTAATTGCTAATTGATCCTCCTATAATTTACTAATATTTAATAAATTTTTTAATTATAATTTTTGTATTGGATTAATTATCAATCACATTGATAATTAAATCCTATTGAGATTTATAATCATAACTCAATTATTTAATCAGTTAGAAACCTCTATTATACGTGATCCCATAGGTTCTATTATGTTTGGTAGTGAGATATATCATGATCTCTATCATAGTATCATTAAATTTTTTTTCTATGATTCGGAATGATTTCACTCTCACTCATTAAGGATTATCGATCCAAAATAATTCTAGTGAGTTCTTACAATCCACCAGTGACATCTAGTAGTATGTTGTGGTAATCTAGCAGAATAAAAGTGATGAACCTCTAGGTATAATTATCGTATGATTTAGTCCCTCTATTATGAGTCTCGATTAGATGGCAGGTCATAGATAAATTATCAAACTTCAACATCGATCATATGATAGATTCAATTAGCTCGAGTCCAACTGTGATTCTCATAGAAACTTTTTTCATTAATCACACTGCTATGGCCATAGAATTAAGGACTCAGCTTCTCAAATTTTATAGGATTATTTTTTTTTACTAAGATCGATAGATCCTATCTAGATGCACATCCTACTCCTATAGTGAATTAACTATTGCCAACATCCACTATAAAGACTCATTAAGGTAATATTTCTACGTAGTCAAACTCCAGTAGCCTCACTATGAGCAGTCGTGGCACCGCAGATCAAAGAACTATTCATACAACTGCAGCATCAAAAAAGTCACTAACGAGTTAACAAATATCTATATAACTTCTCGTGTTGGTCATGCTCAGTACTAGTTATTCTCTAACAACCATATGTACTCTTGCTCCAGTGTTCCTATACTACAGACTCGGAACTTATCTGTCCAAAAGAAGCGATCCATACACCAGTCTATCTGAATCAATCACCATCTCCATGATGATCCTGTGATCGAAAGTAATTTTGAAATTAACCACTAATGATACATGCTTCAAATTTTTAATTTTTTGAGAATATGTGTCATCTTATTGTTAAATCTTTTGAACGATTCATGGACACATATACTATATGAATGGAAATAAACTGCCTGTCAAGTATAAAATCATGCCCTAAAAATAGGATATGCATTAGCCAAGATTGGCTTCTAGGATATACATCCAATAGTACCATCAGATTAGAGAGCTTATAGAAGAAGGCAAGGTGCAGCTGTGAAAGCTCACACAAAAGAGAACCTAGTTGATGCACTTACCAAGACTCTTCCATGGGACAGCTTTTGCAGATGTGTGGCACTGATGGGGCCGATGGATAGGATGGAGTTTGTTGAGGCCTTGGGGCATTAAGATGGAGATTTTAAGATATGGTGTGATGGTCTCAAGCCTTAGATGGCCAAGAAAAAGGTCAAGGTTCATGACCCATGAGGCATTCATGAGGATTTTAGAGCTTGTTTGGACCTTAAGATGAAAGGCTGTCAGCCTTCATAATCTTGAGGTTCAGGAGATTTGGGCCTTGAGAGGCTAACTAGTATTGGGCTAGGTTTGAGTCCAAAGAAAGTGAGATTGGGTCAAGTCATGGGTGTACATAGACTTGGACGAGCGCAATCTCATATTGCATTAGCCATGAGAATTTTTGGGTCAAATCACATTGACTTTGTATATAAGTATACATTGTATGTGGGTTTTGATTTAGCTAATCAATAGAGATCATTTTCTCCTTCAATTTTTCTCTCTTTTCATCTCCTTTCTCTCCCCTTGCATGTAGCCCAAGAGCACCAGCAAATCCTAGCCGCCCCCTCTTGCTCCACTTGCCAAGTTTGGTAGGGAGGAAACCCTAGCACCTAGGGTTTCTTGGCATCCCTTGCTTCCTAGCACCTCCATCCTTGTGCCGTCCCTTTTTTGTGGTGTTTTCATGTTGATTCTAGGTCTCCACACTCCTAAAAAGGTGCTCTAACAGTATTAAATTCAGTCAATTATGGGACCTTAACCCCTAACCAACTTCTTAAAAGATAATTACCTAAAGAAAGATGGGGTTTATTAGTTTTTATTAACCACACGGAACCCTATCAAGCTAGATCACCCTCATATGGTAGGCTGGGTGGTCAGTCCCATTTAATCCCTACCAACTCAAAAAAATTGCTGCCACATTATCAGCCATCTCCCGACTATCATCAGCCACCGTCCGACTGGCAATCCCTCCCTAAGTCCCACTGGGTGTGTGTTGATACATGATCAATAATCTCTCCCCCAATGACACCCAGAAGCTCTGTCGGGTTTCGAACCTGTAACTTCATTCTGATACTAGTTGTTGGACCTTAGCTCCTAACCAACTTTTTCAAAAGATAATTACTTAAGAAAAGGTGAGGTTTATTAGTCTTTATTAACTGCACAGAATCTCACATCTCTGAGTTGACCTACATCAAGTTAGATCATCCTCATATGGTAGGCTGGGTGGTCAGTCCCATTTAATCTCTACCAACCCACAAGACTTGTTACCATGTCATCAGCCACCCTCCGACTATCATCAACCACCCTTCGATTGGTAACTCCTCCCTGGGTCCCACCGGATGTGCGCTGGCACATGGCCAATACCAACAACCAACGAGCAAGAGCATTCAAGTCATCATCAATCCTCAAGCATTCAAGGAAGAAGTCAAAATAATTCAAGAGCTCAATCTTTTTGACTTTTTCAGGAGTTTAAAGAGTTTTATTGTTTGAACTTTAAATTCTCATATATCTTTCTTTAATTATTATGATAAGTTTCTTAGGGGAAGAAACTTGGGGTTGGTCCAAGCTTCAAGTTGGATATTGTAAGGTTTGGTTGGTGAATGAGAAAAAACCAACTGGACTGATTATGAATCTGAAAAAATAATCTATTATAATATTTTAATCGATGAGCTAGAAAAAACTAATTAGGTCATATTGTGAATCCAATATGAAAATAATTGGACTATAATCTTGAAGGATTATAATTAGAATTCTCAAGTGGGTTGACTTGAAAAGTAAACATAGGTGCTGACTATATTTTTTTGTATTTGTGATTGTGTGTTGTGTTTATCTTTTATCTTCCACTGCATATTTAATTTTCTACTAAGCAATTCACAAACACATTTAGATTTATTGTTAGGCACAAGTTTCTCAAATGATTTTTAAGAAATCCAATTCACCCCTTTTTTTTGGTTGTCTCCTTTGAGAAATAAGTTGTATCGGAGTGGGTACTTAACCCATTTGACATAACCATCAAGAGTTAAAGATCAATGATAATCTCAATTGGTACATCATTGGTTGAGAGCCAATCAACCAATAGACCATTTTTCAATGGCACAAATTATACATATTGAAAGGCATGAATAAAAATATTCATTCAAGTATATGATTATAATATGTAAAATATCATAGTAAATAGTCCTCATATGTCCATAATTATGATTGATGGTATACTTTCTTCCAAACTTGAAAAAGATTGGGATGATCTAAATAAATGACTAGCTCAACTAAATATAAAATTAATAAATATTTTATGTTGTGCTTTAGATGCTAATAAGTTTAATAGAATTTTTACATGCATGTCTACAAAAAAAGATTCGGAGTAGATTAGAAGTTATCCATGAGGATACTAATCAAGTAGAAGAATCAAAAATTAACATACTTGTAAATAAATATGAATTATTTAAAATAGAACCTAGTGAAAGTACCATCGATATGTTTACTAGATTTACTGATATTATAAATGGTTTGAAAAATTTTAGTAAGAACTACATTAACAGCAAAGTTATCCATACAATTTTCAAATCATTGCAAAAGAATTGGAAAGCCAAGATGACTGCAATCGAAGAAACTGATGACTGCAATCTAAGAAACTAAATATCTTAATAAGTTATCTTTAGAAAAGCTTTCTACTCACTTATGACTTATGAGTTGAGCATGAATCAGAACATGAAAGAAGAGGCAAAAAAGAGAAGAACAATTGTCTTAAAATCAATGGCCAATGAAGATGTAGAGAGTGATATGTTGGAGGAATCTACCAATGATGATGAAATGGTCATGATTACTAAAAGATTCAATAGATTCATAAAAAAGAAAAGATTTGGCTCTAAGAAGAAAGGATATGCTAGAGGAGAAGGAAGCAAAAGAAAAGGGGAAAAAAAGTGCAAACAATGATATATTATGAATGCAAGAGATATGGACATTTTAGAATCAATTGTCCTCTTTTCAAAAAGAGCTCAAACAAAATTTATAAAGAAAGCTATGATGGCCATATGAAGCATTAATGAAGATTCTAGCTACAAAGAAGAAGAAGAAGAATCAAAAGAAGAAAAGCCAACTTTTGCCTCATGCCACTTGAAGATGAGGTAAATGCTAATAACTCAAATGATTTTACTGTTGAAGAGTTGTGTGATGCCTTTTATAAATTACTTGTTGATTATAAAAGGCTATCTCTTAAAAATAAAAAATTTAAAAAGTCAAATCATTCATTAACTGAAGAAAAAGAAAATTTTTGAAAGAAAAAAGAAACTCTTTTGAAAAGATAAAATGATTTGATTGAGAAAAATGAAAGTCTTCAAAAGTAAGTAAATAATTTGAAGCCTATTATTGATAAGTTTACTCTTAGCTTACAAATCTACAAATACTTTTAGAAAATAAAAAATTATTGTTGATTGTTGATTCAACACTTCAACTAAACAAAAATTTCTAACAAAAATTTTTATAAAATCCACATCTAAACTGTATGCTATCACATGTTTTAAATATAACAAAATATAACATAAATCTATTGATTGCAATATATTTAAATTTGAAAATGTCAAGGTAAAATAAATTTAGGTTCCAAAAGGATCCATTCCAACTATCTCAAAAGATCTATAAAAGTTTGGATACCTAAGAAGATTTGATTTATATTTTATAGGGGTGCTTGGCATCCCTTGAGATGAAGAGAAAATGATATCTAGACAGTGGATGCTCAAGATATATGATAAGAGATAAATCTTAATTTATTTCTCTTAAAGCCAAAGATGGAGGAGTTGTTACATTTAGAGATAATAGTAAAGGCAAAATTATTTATCTTGTTAATATAGAGACCACTCCTATCACTTTCATTGAAAATGTATTGCTTGTTGATAGTTTAATGCATCATTTACTTAGTATAAGTCAATTGTATAATAAAGAATTTGATATTTCATTTAAATCATCACATAACATAGTATCTAGTTCCAGTAACAACAGTATCAAATTCACATAAAAGAGACATAAAAATATTAACTTTATGGATCTTGATGATCTTTGCAAAGATAACATAGAATACTAGATTTGGCATAGTAGATTAGGTCATACAAATATAGGCTCCATGGCTAGATTAATCAAAAATAATTTGGTTAGAGGTTTACCAAAAATTAATTTTGAAAATAATAAAGTTTGCAATGCATGTAAATTAGGTAAACAAACTAGATCTTTATTTAATCCTAAAAATATTTTTTCAACTACTAAGCCATTAGAACTTTTGCACATGATTTGTTCAGACCTATCAAGACTACTAGTCTTGGTGGCAAATGATTTGATTATATTATTATTGATGATTTCTCTCAATATACTTAGATTTTTATTTTTTTTACATAAAGATGAAGCATTTGAAATATTTACAAAATTATTTAAGAAAATCATTAGTAAAAAAGATTAATATTTTGAAAATTAAAATGATCATAGTATGAAAATTGAAAATCAAGCTTTTAAAATTTTTTTTCTAAAAATAGAATTGACTATAATTTTTCAATATTTAGGACATCTTAACAAAATAAGATGATAGAAAGAAAAAATAGGACTTTACAAGAGATGGCATGAACTATGCTATATGAAAGCAACCTACCAAAGTATATATTTTTGGGCGGAGGCTTTAAATACTGCATGTTATATACTAAATTGAGCATTAATTAGATCAATTAAAAAAAAAAAACTCCTATGAGCTTTACAAAGGAATGAAACAAAATATTTCTTATTTCAATGTTTTTGATTGTTGATGCTTTATTTTGATAAATGGTAAGGACAAACTAGGTAAACTTGATAATAAATCAAATGAAGATATTTTTCTTTGTTGCTCATTATCTAGCAAAGCTTATAGAGTTTTTAATGAAAGGACTTTAGTTGTGAAAGAATCAATTCATATTGTATTTGATGAGATTAACATTTTCAAATTAAGATAAGTAGAATTAGATGATAATGTAGGTACTCTTTAAAAGGAGATGAAGGAAATATTACTAGAAGATACTTCTCATGAATAAGAAGAAAAAGAGCATGAATAAGAAGATGAAAATGAAGAAATACATGAGTTAGCATTCACTGCTCATCAAGGTATAAATGGCTTATCAAAGGAATAGGGATATGCTCATAGTCATCCAAAAGAACTTATTATAGATAATCTATCTCAAGGCATTAAAACTAGAGAGTTAATTAGGAAAGTATTAAATCATTATGTATTTATTTCTTATATTGAACCTAAAATTATTCTTCAAGTTGAAAAGGATGCAAATTGGATAATAGCCATACAAGAAGAACTAAATCAATTTTAAAAAAATAATATGTAAAATTTAATTAAAAAATCTAAAAACTATTCTGTTATTGGTGTAAAATAGATTTTTTAAAATAAATTAGATGAATATAAAAATATAATTAGAAATAAGGCTAGATTGATTGTACAAAGTTGCAATCAGAAAGAAAAAATTGATTGTGTGAAATTTTTGCATCAGTTGCTAGACTTGAAGCGATTAAATTGCTCTTGGTCTTTGTATATTTTATAGATTTTAAGATTTTTCAAATAGAGGTAAAAAGTACATTCTTAAATGAATATATTGTGAAGAAAGTTTATATAGAATAACCTTCAGGCTTTGAAAATCATGAATTCTTAATCATATTTTCAAATTGAACAAAGCATTACATGGTTTGAAAAAAGCTTCAAGAGCATGGTGTGGTTGTTTAAGTAAATTCTTGCTTGAAAATGATTTTAAAAGAAAAAATATTGATAAAACTCATTTTATTAAAAAAATCAAATGGTCTTTTAACCATATAAATTTATGTTGATGATATAATATTTGGTGCTACTGATGAGCTATTATGTAAAAAATTTGCAAAGTTAATATTGGATGAGTTCTAAATGAGGATAATGAGAGAGTTGACCTTCTTTCTTGGATTTCAAATCAAGCAATCAAATGAGAGGATCTTTATAATCCAAGATAAATATACAAAAAAATTTTAAAAAAATTTGGTATGAAAAATATCAAAGGTATTGGCAACCCTATGAGCTCAAGTTGTATGTTTGATTTTTGCCCTGGTGGGTCTCTCTCTCATTTAATAAATGTCTGGAACTTTGGGTTACTAATTGGTGGAATACTGGGAAATCCTCAAGATGTAAAAAATAAAGTAGTGGATCCTAAGCTCTATAGAGATTTTAGATCACTATTTTACTTAACAATAAGTAGACTCGATATTATGTTTAGTATTTACATATGTACTTATTATTAATCTAATCCAAAAGAATCACTTGTAATTACTGTTAAAAAAAATTTTAGATACTCGATTGATATTTAAAATATTGGGTTATGGTTTTCAAAATAATCTTCTTTGAATTTGATTGGATGTTCTAATATCAATTTTGCTAGATATAGATTTGATAGAAAAAGTATAAGGGATACTTATCAATTTTTAAGAGTTAATTTGATCTTATGATTTAGTAAGAAATAAAATTTAGTAGTATTATCTACAGTGAAAGCTAAATACATTACAACTAAAAGTTGTTGTGCTCAAATATTTTGGTATTACATATAGCAAACTTCCTATTAGATGTGATACTACAAGTGCTATTAATCTAACTAAAAATTTAATTTAGTATTCAAGATCAAATCATATAAAAATTAGACATCATTTCAATAGAGATCATGTATAAAATAATGATGTTATGCTTGAATTTGTACCCACTGATAATTAGATTGCTGATATTTTCACCAAACGTTTAAGTAAAGCAAGATTTTGCATGATTAGAAAAGAATTAGATCTTTATTATCTTTATGGTTGATTTATTTTACATTAACTTTATGAATGATTAATTCATTAAGTGTATGCTTATTTGGATAAGTATTTGAATATGCATTTGAATAATTTAGATGTGTATTAAATATAGCTTGATTCATTGCATCATTCTTTAGAAAGCCTATTCTTAAAACTCTTTTTGTGCTTGATCTAGCTGACTAATCTAAAATTATAGTCAACACATCGTTAGCGAACTAATCTAAAATTTTAATCGATCCATGCAAAGTCGACTAACCTATGAACTGAGTTGACTTAAATATCGAGACCTAGCTTTTTAACAAAAGCTCTAATGGATCTTTGTCAGTTTTTCACTTTCACTATCTTAGCCATCCTTTTGCAAAATCCCTACTCCACCAAATAATTTCTTATTTGTCATCTTCCTTAGATTTGTGATGGTTTTTGGAAGTTCAAATGGCACCTAAGAAGCAAATGGCCTATCGTATGAACTACCCATGCTAACAACCTCCATCGAGAAGACATTCTCATGGACCTCTAGTGGAAGAGAGGTAGACAAAGTTTTAGATGGATCAAGGGTTGAATTGATCAATAGAAGAGATGTTCCCCAAGCCTCTCAGCCCACTGCTTTATCTCATCCATCTCCTTAGCCAAGATAACCATCTCCACCTCCTCAATCGGCACCTCCTCCTCCTCCTTCCTCACCAAGACAAGCAATTCCTCTTTCATCAAGGTCAGTTATCATAGGAAGGAAGATTGATTTTCAATCTTTGGAAAAAGAGAGTTTTGAAATTGGAAGAAAAATCAAAACTTAAGTTTGGGAACATCTATGCACTGTAGACTTACCTACCTATCCCAACCTAGTTCAAAATTTATGGCAATGCCAAAGTCGGATATAATTGCATTGAGATGGAAGTAAAGAAGATCAAGATCACTCTCAATATAGATAGACTTGGGCTCCTCCTTAGGGCACCTACTGATGGATCAAATAGATTGGATGATAAGTGTAGCAGATTGCGGACCGTACTAGGGAGGTAGGATGTGGTGGAATTTGAAGAAATTTTGGCTAAAAGACTTTCAGTGGAAATGAGGCTACTCACCACATGACAATTAAGATATTCCTCCATAGGGTTGGATACTTTGACTTTGTTATAAAAGGGGATGTTTGTTGGATGTCGGCATCACATGGCGATAGGTATGCATGCAAAAATTTTAAAAATTTTTTACAGAGTCAAATGCAGCGAAATAGAAATTTTAGATCTGAATTCTTAACATCGTTCTAGGACAATCATTCAGCATAACTTTTAAACGTTATACTAGGACAGCCTTATATCAGAATGGTTTAAAAATTCAGATCAATAATTAGATCTAATCTAACTAGCATGCATAAAGAGATCATATCTCAAATAAAACATCAGGCATTAATATTAAATACGAGATTAAAGATCTAGAAGGAAATCTAAATTTATACTAATGCACGGGTAAATCTTCACCATAATTCGATGGTCCATGGATGTCTTTGAGATCCTATCATAGTCACACAAATGTCCAGTCTCTACAAGTATCCACTGAGGCTGATCTGATCAGGAGGACTCAATCTCATTGGGATGTTAATTCTCTTGCAGAGATCACTCTATGAATTATCGAATTGATCAAGATCTGATACCATGATCGGGTGATTAGGCTATTCTCCCTGGCAAACTGTTGATTATGCTAGGTAAGGAGGGATTACAGGGTATGCATAGGATTGCATTCCTGGTTGTGGGCTAGCCATTGCTTATCCCCCAGGAAAAGGATATGCATATTGCTGTGTTAGGGATGGCGATGGAGCGATATGTGGCTGCAGCCCCTGTTGTTGGACAGTGTACCTCGGTGGGTATAGTGATGGGCATCATTTGCCCCAATGATGGTGTCTTTGATCTCATTCGTATTCCGATCGCAAAAAGGAAAGAAAAACGAAGTAAAACATGATCTACTCAAAGAAATTGGAGAATGTTGTTACAAATATATATATTAATTGTCTTTCTTGTTCCACTAGCACGGCAAGGACAAAATTCTCACATGTCTGTTTCGTTATTACAATCTTCTTTTTTTTGATCTTTTAATTCTCTTTTCAAGGGAATCAAACAAATCAATAGTAGGAGGATGAAATCAGATCACATTTGATTTCTCTCTCTCCTTTTCTCTTCTCAAAAGAAAAATCAAAATTTATAGAAGAAGATGAGAGATCAGATCTCTTGTTGTTCCTTCTTGTCCAACCCTTGAACTAGATCTGAGAAGAGGAAGAGGAGAATCGTCCATCTCATGGATCAAGAAAATAAATCAAAACAAATTTGATTCTTAATGTCCAACCTTTGGACATCTATAGAGGAGAGTATGAGGAAGGCATGCCCAATTCTTGGACAAGGAGAGAAAGAGGTTACCTTCAAACAACCAACCATTGGTTGTTAGAAAGAAGGATAGGAAAAAGGCACCCACAATTGCTCACGTCCACCTTTGCTTCATGTTGAAAATCGATCTCCCATGCCAATCAATCCTTGGGTGTTCTCCTTGCTTGATCTCATCAATAGGGAGGCACCCACAACTTATCCCCTATTTAAACTTAAAGTTGTTAGGGTTTAGTTGTTAGAGATAGAGTTTGAGTGAAAAGGACTCTTTCCCATGTTGTCGCCCCACACAAATCTCCCTAATTTTTCTCCATGCCCACAATCCCACGCCCTCTTCCATTTCTACATGAAAACATAAGGTGTGAAAGCCTTTAGGGAATGGGACTTTAGGGATAAATACTCCTCTTTGGATTGGGTCAAGATTGGTTCAAATCCAAATAGAGGTTGGAGTCCAAATTAGATTGGGTTAAGTCCAATCTCATTAGACTAATAAAACCCAATTCAAGTCAAATTAAAATCATATCTAATCAAATTAAATTTGATTTAATTTGATTATGATCCTATCCCAATCAAACATTGCTAAAGATTAGGTCAAACATAATCTAGATAGATTTGGGTCAAGTATTCATTAGGTCTAATCTCATTAGACTCGTAAAACCTAATTTGAGTCAAACTCAAACCAAAACTAATCAAATTAAATTTGATTTAATTCGATTAGGACCCAACCCTAATATTTGATCAAATCAAAATATATATACAACAATTATAATTTAGTCCTCCTATAACTTACTAACTCTTAGCAAATTCTCAATGTAACTTTTATATTTTAGTCCAATTATCAATCAAATTAATAATTAAGACCACTTATGATTTACAATTTAAAATTATGATTCAACGATTTGATCAGTCAAGATCTTTTTTATGTATGACCTCATAGGTTCTATTTAGTTTAGTAGTAAGAAATATTTTGATCTCCATCAAAATATCATCGAAACTCCTTTCAGTGATTGAAATAATTCCAACTCATCAATCAAGAATTATTGACCGTCAAAATAATTTTTGTTGGTCTCATAATCCATCAGTGATATTTAGCAGTATGTAGTTATAACACATCTGTTCCATAGTACAGATTTTGAGTAAGAAAGAAAAATAGTTGCATTCTCGAGTTATACCATTGGTTAAAGTTTTATGACAGAACCATAGTACGGAAGAAGCTACATGAAAAAGGGAAGATGAAATAAAAAATAAATATCCACATCTATTCCAGACTAAAGGTAATAGAATTTTGGGACAAAATTCTTTTAAAGAGAGGGAGAAATGTGATACCTTGAATTGAGAATGCATGTGGTGGCTTGAAAAACTTGCATTCATATTTGGCATTCATTTATATATGTGATATAGCATTTTATTCATGATATACTTGAGCATTTGAATCTTAATTGATTAGCATTGACAAAGCATAAATCTATTTGACACTTTAGGAAGAAACTAATTAAGAGATTAAATTGATAATAGTGATGTTGAAGTTAATCTTGGTGGTTACTGAGCATAGAATGAGTTGGTATTTTGAAGGATATTTGAGGTAATATATATAGGTGTGGTAGTTTAGTGGTACACATTCATGATCAGTAGTAGTTTCTACCACTTAGCCAACTCAGACGGGTTGAGTCACCTAAGTCTCAGGTTAGCCGACTCAGTCTCTGAACGATGTCGCACATCTGAGATATGCATGCAGAGATTAGAACATATAGATTTTTAACTTTTAAAAATTATGAATGTAATAAAATTTAAACTTAGCCTAGATTTAAAATAATTTTAAATCTAACATGCATAAAATATAGATCTAATCTACACATATCAGGTGAAGGAGGAAAACTGCTTTTCCTCAATAGGATCTTTCAGATTTCATCAAATCTGGAGTGGAATAATTTAAAAAAAATTTATCCTACATATATTTTAGATCTAAGTCTCTAGATCTAATCTTCATATCTGATATTAAATCTAAAATAAATCTAAAGGGATGAGAAAATAAGTAATACCTCAAGGGTAAACTGATTACCCTGTAGATGATCTCTGCACAGCCTGAGGTTCTGATGTAGCCATGCAAGCACCTGGCCTCTACCGATATCCACTCAAGTAGGATCTGGAACGCCTTCTCCTCATGAATCTATGCTCCAAAAATTAGATCTAAATCTGATTAGGAAGATCTTCAAAAATCTTTCTGAAGTTGGAGCAGCAACCTGTCGAAGAAGTCCTGCAGCCTTCTGTTCTAGGCATCACCATACCTTGGATCTTTGCCAGATGGACGTCCAACTCTTTGGACATGAAGAGGGGAGGAAGGAGAGTAGGGAGGATATGGAGAAGAGAAGAGGGGGTGGCAGCTATTAGGTTTTGTGCATAAAACAACTTCTACCTCGAAACCCTAGGCGCAGTAGGGTTTATATAGACCCTGTACGCTGCGTAGTGCCACATCATTCAATCAATCAGAAAATTCTAATAAATTTTGGAAAAATTCTGATTGGTGGAGTGATGTCATCTGATAATATCAGATAAGAACCCCACCTTATCTCCAAAAGATGGCACCAACATTGGATAAGCACCAATAGAGGTGGCGCCCAAGAGTTTAAATTGATCAAGACTCTCCAATCCTTATCCACTTGGGGCGCCCACTTAAATCCAATTGGGCTCACACCATAATCTGATTATGGTGCCTAATTTGATGTGGCTTGGCTTGTGGACACTCCACAAAAATCCTCTAATGAGTCCTCTTCAGTTTAAGACCCATATATCAATTTTTGACAGATGTCCTAAAATGAAATTGGCAGGTGCTAGGAATTAGCAGGTGTTGTCTTAAATTCATCTCATGAATTAAGATAAGCTTTTTCTGAGCTAGGCAAGCTTCATTTAGACTGAGAGAAATCTTCTTAAGATTTCTGGATGAGTCAAATCATATTTGGCTCAGTAGAGACAGAAAAGATTACACGAGGAGAAAGTTAGGCTCAATCATGTGCTAGCACGATTTCCTTGAACCTAATTGGATCTTATCCAAATCAATTGGGTTAGCCCAATAGATGATATCCAGATCCTAACCCTTATTTGTGTGACCCAGTTAGGTTCAATTCTATATGGTAATGAGACATGTCGTGATCTCATCATCGACATCATCGAAACTCTTTTCGATGGATCAGAACTCTTCTGATTCAGACAATTAGAATGATCGATCATCAATATCATTCTAATTGCTCCCAAAATCCATCAGTGACACCTAGCAGTATGTGATGGCAACCCATCAGAACTGAAGATGAACCTCTCGGTGCAGCTACCTGTGTGATTGAGTTTCTCGATCATGAGTCCCGACTGAATTAGGGTTAAGGTGAACTCATCAAACCCAACATCAGTCATATGAGTTAATCGATCGATCCGAGTCCGATGTGAAATCTTAATGGAAAATTTTTTTTCATTATTTCACTCTGCCATGGCCATGGACTTAAGGACTCGATCTTTCAATTATCATAGGACTACTCCTCTCATCTACCGAGGTTGATAGATCCCATCTTGGTGCGACCTAGTTCCTACAATGAATATGCTACAGCCAACATACACCTCAGGGTTTCGAATGGCTAGGAGATCGAGTTATCATGTAGTCAAACTATAACACACTCAAGGTGAACTGTCGATGCACCTCAGGTCAAAGAACTAGACACACAACTGCAGCATCGAGCTAGTCATTGACGAGAAGGTAGACTTCCTTATGATTGCTCGAAGTGGTCACGCTCAGTACTCTCGTTCTCAACGAATACCTGTACTCTCACTCCGATGTCTCCACACCATAAACTCAAGACACATCTACCCTAAAAAAGTGATCGTACACCAACCTTCCAGATCGATCATCATTCTCGTGATGATCTTATGGTCAGGAGCTGTTTATGAGTTAGTTATGTAAATTCATGCCTTAAATTTTCAACTCTAGAAAATATGAATTTACATTCCTACTAATTCAAAGGATGTATCATAGACACAATATACACAATGTGATAGAAGAATAACCCTTTTATTCATTTATAGTCAAAATTATAAATTTGCTCTTAGATTTGTACAGGAATATGTCAGTCGACCTGGCATTTAGGGCACACATCTGACAAACTCCCACTTGACCTAATGCCAATTGGCTACATATCTAAGTCCCATCTTCTCAAGGTGGGCTTTGATCTTTTGCTGGCCCAATGGCTTAGTCAGTGGGTCTGCCACATTATCTGTGGAGTCGACTCTCATAACCTCGACATGATCTTTTTCGAGGTAATCATAGATCAGATGGAATCGCCGCTCGATGTGCTTGGACTTCTGGTGAGATCTTGGCTCTTTAGCTAGGGCTATGGTGCCATTATTATCGTAGTAAAGAGGTATGGCATCCGATGACATCACTCCAAGCTCTGCGGCAAACTTTTTATACCAGAATACCTCCTTTGCAGCTTTCGATACAGCAATGTACTCTGCCTCCATGGTGAAATCAGCAATCACCGTCTGCTTGAAACTCTTTCAGCTAACTGTACCACCATTACAAATGAATAGATTTTCAGATGTCGACTTTCGATCATCTATATCAGACATAAAGTTTGAGTCTGTATATCCCTAATTCTGGAGTTCTCCATTTTCAAAGACTAGAAACATATCCTTAGTCTTTCTCAAGTACTTAAGGATATATTTCACAGAAGTCTAGTGCTCTTCATCTGGATTCGATTGGTATCTGCTTGTGACACTCATAGCATGGGCTATATCAGGTCGTGTACATAGCATGGCATACATGAGGTTCCCTATTGCCGAAGCATAAGAGATCTTGCTCATGCGTTCAATCTTTTCAGGTGTGCTAGGGCACATCTTCTTGGAGAGATGAATGCCATGTCTAAAAGGCAATAAACATCTTTTGGAGTTTTTCATGTTAAACCTCTTTAGCACCTCCTCTATGTACATCTTCTGTGAAAGTCCCAGTATCCTATTTGGTCTATCTCTATAGACCTTAATACCCAGTATAAAGGATGCCTCTCCTAGATCTTTTATAGAGAACTCCTTAGACAACCATACTTTGATTGAAGTCAACATGGGAATATCATTCCCAATTAGGAGGATATCATCTATGTATAATATGAGGAAGACAACTACGCTCCCACTGATCTTTTTGAACACACATGATTCCTCCTCGTTCTTGATGAAATCAAATATTTTGATCACATCATTGAAACGAGTATTCCAACTCTGAGATGCTTGCTTAAGTCCATAAATGGACCTTTGCAGCTTGCAGATCTTGTGATCATCATCACTAGATGTGAAACCAAGCGACTGTTTCATATAGATATCTTCCTCAAGATGTCCATTTAAGAATGCCATTTTCATGTTCATCTATCATATTTCATAATTGAAATAGGCTGCAACAGCAAGCAATGTGCGGATGGATTTTAGCATGGCTACGGACGAGAAGGTATTCTGATAGTCAATGCCTTCACACTGACCATAATCTTTCGCTATGAGCCTAGCTTTGAATGTCTCTACATTCCCATCTGCACCTATCTTTCTCTTGAAGATCCATTTACACCCAATAGAGAAGTGAATTTTAGTACAGGGGTAAAATGATAATTTTAAAATTTTTTCAAAATTACTATTTTATAGCAAAAATTATTAATTAATTTAATTAATCAATAAGTATAAATTATATATAAGGATCTAAATATAATATATATATAGCATGCATTTAAATTTGAAATTCAAACTTCTACAGTAAATATTTTACTGTTATGTGTTCAAAACACATTACCTTTGTGCGGATAGTCAATCGTCGTAATCTGATCACCGTCGGGAGGGTCTGATCATCGCAACACAGCTACATAGTGTATCTAGCCTCTACGGATCGTCCACACAAAGCTTTCGATCTGATCGGCTCCTCACGAATGCTAGTTTGTGGTAGAACCCTTTCGACAGCCGATGTTGATCAAACTCCTTCGATCTTGATCTGTAGACTCCTCAGATACTTCAGATCATCAGCAGATGTACTTGAGAGGTTGATAAAGCTCTTCCTGAAGTTTGGTAGGCTCACGACACTCGTAGCTCACCGTCTCACTTTCCGAACCCTAGGCCAAAACCCTAGGATACTCACCGAAGAAACTTGCGCCCACTCTATTTCTTTGTTTTCTCTCCTTTTCTTTTCTTTTCTCATGCAGGAAAGCTTTCTCATGCCACCCTTCTCTCTATGATCAGATTCTAATATGCCTTATCTTCTCTTCCTTTTAAAAATAGTGTTAAACGTGTCTTTGCAGCGTTTTCTCCACGTGAGAGGATAAAGATAAGTGGTTGCTCATTTGAATTCAAATCGAATTTGAATTCAAATGCCAACCAACTCATTCTTATCCACTCTATGTGTGCGAAGAGAGGGGTGTGGGCATATTTGTGCATGGAGACTTTACATGAGAAACCTTTTCTCTGTGGAAGAAAGGGCGCACAAAATAAAGGGTGGGCGCAGAGATTTGTTATCCATTCAAATTCAAACATCTTTTGAATTTGAATGACCAACCAATCTCATCCATTCAAAATGGTGCACAAAGGAGGAGCGTGGGATGGCTTCTATGTGAGAGAAAATTCATGAGAACTCATTTCTCGTGAATCCAAATGGGCGCATGTAAAGTGAGGTGGCACAGGGAGATTAGTCAAGGTGGTTTGAAATCTAATTGAACCAACCTTATTTAAAATAGGTTAGACACAATTAGACTAAATTAAATCCAACACAATTAGGTTTAATTAGGCTCAATAAAATCCTAATCAAATCAAGAATTGACTAAGCCCAACCCCTGATCAGATCAGGGACCAAACCACCTTGGCGATTAGGTCAACACTTAACCTAATCCGGTCAAACCCAACTGAATCCAATTCAATTGGACTTGATCCAAAAATAATTACTCAATCAAATTGAGTTAATCAGTGATCAAATCATTAATTAAACCTCTCATAAATACTGAGTCCAAATCTGATGGACAATCGGGCATCAGAGTCCATCGATATGAAATCTTGATCAAAAAGTCCCAAACCAGTGGGACTCTTGACCCCGGTACCCAAAATGTGTGAAACTCGTGATTAGAGAATCTTGATTCTCGATCATAGAGTTTCAGACATGTAGGATTCAAAGTCCACGAGCATTAGGACTCTTCACTAGCCATCAGATCAGATAGGAATCTCTAATGTGTGTGACCCCGCAGGTTCGAACCTAAGCTTGTAGCACAGGAACCAATTTCTGTACTAATCAAAGTGACCATCTAGCAATGGTACTCGACGTCCGGATAGGTCGAATAGTCACAATCGCAACACTCAGAACCTACGTGAATATGGTTATTGTATAATTCATCCCTTTTGACCCCTGTGTTTAGGATGACTCAGGGTTAAACTGTCAGCCCTAATCAGATCATCCCAATCGTACTCAACTCAAACAGTCCTGTGACTCCTCACTAGGACTATCCTGGTCAAAGTTTTGCTAAATTAAAATACGACTGTACACAGCTCCTGAACTGGAGTGGTCAATCCCATCTTGACACATGCACCGACAAGTCAAGTACTTGACTACACCCAGCATCCTTCCGTCACTGAATTAGAAATTCAGGTAGTCCAGTGCCTAAGTGCAGTGAGTTGCTTGTAAATCACCATGGCGGTCTCAGGTCGGAGGGACATTTATACCCATATCCCATCAGAGCAAATCTTGACAGCAGAAATAACTTCAGAGTCAGTCACGTTCAGTACAGATGTACCCTTACATCTCACCTGTATGCCATACCAGTGTCTCCACACTCCTTGATTAAGAGGACAACCAATCCATATGGCACACAACGACCTATGCTTGATAAATGTTGTCATTCTTGATAACAATGTATCATTTGGTCGTGAACAGGTTTAAGGACTAAACGACAAATCCTCCTTTGTCGATACTAAATAGTCCTAAGGACTTCATCACAACACAGGAGTTCATTAGAAGATGAAATAATTTATGATGAAAAATATCAAAATAACTTTTATTTATTATAATTCATATACTAATACAGAAAAGAGCACAACCATCAACAGGCTGACGATTGGCTTTGGGATACTATTCCCAACAATCTCCCACTTGGCCTAAAGCCAATCGGTGCAGTATCTAATATCCATCTTCGACTTGAAGTCATCGAACTCCTTCACCATAATGGCTTTAGTGAATGGGTTGGCCAGGTTCTCCTTTCCGTCGATCTTTTGAAGGTCGATGTCACCTCGATCCATAATTTCTCAGATAAGATGGTAGCGGCGCATAATATGTTTCGTCCGCTGGTGTGCCTTCGGTTCCTTCGCCTGAGCAATGGCTCCAGAGCTGTCATAGTAGAGCAGAATTGGACCAACAAGGGAGGGTGCTACTTCGAGCTCGGTGATGAATTTTTTTAGCCACACCGCTTCTTTGGCAGCATCTGATGCAGCGACATACTCTGCCTCGCAAACTGAATCAGCCACTGTGTGCTGCTTGAAACTCTTCTGGCAGACAGCCCCACCATTAAGGGTAAAAACAAATCCTGACACACTCTTGCTGTCATCGTGATCAGACTGAAAACTAGAGTCTGTAAACCCTATAAGTCTCAAGTTCGATTCACCATAAATAAACCACTGGTCCTTAGTATTTCTTAAATACTTTAGGATGGTTTTAACAACCTTCCAGTGATTCTCTCCAGGATCAGATTGGTATCCACTCACTACCCCTAGTGAGTATGCCACATCTGGTCGTATACATGTCATGGCGTACATGATAGATCCCACTGTCGAAGCATATGAAATTCTACCCATATGCTCTCTCTCTTGAGGTATTGTCGGACAATCCCTCTTCGAGAGAGAAATTCCATGGCCTATCGGTAGATAGCCTTTCTTGGAATTCTCCATGCTGAACCTCTTCAGCATAGTATCAATGTATGGGGACTGGAATAAGCCAAGCAACCTTTTAGATCTATCCCTATAGATCCTCATCCCTAGGATGTAGCAAGCTTCCCCCAGATCCTTCATGGAGAACTGTGACGACAGCCAAATCTTTATTCCCTGTAATGCAGGGACATCATTTCCAATTAAGAGAATGTCATCCACATACAATACAAGAAGTACTACTACTGAACCATTAGCCCACTTATAAATGCTGGGTTCTTCTCCGTTCTTAACAAAGCCATACGTTTTGATCGTCCTATCAAAATATATGTTCCAACTCCGGGATGCCTGCTTAAATCCATAAATAGACCTCTATAGCCTGCACACCTTAGACTCATCTGTGGATGTGAATCCTTCAGGTTATATCATATACACTTTTTCATTCAGCTCTCCATTTAGGAAGGTTATTTTCACATCCATCTGTCAGATTTCATAGTCCAGATAGGCAGCTATCGCAAGCATAATCTGAATGGATTTGAGCATTGCCACAGGAGAAAATATCTCATCATAGTCTATACCATAACGTTGACGATATCCCTTGGCAACCAGACGGGCTTTATAGGTCTCTACTTTTCCATCTGTGCCTCTCTTCCTCTTGAAGACCCACTTACACCCTATGGATTTTACTCCTTCGGGTGGATCAACCAATGTCCACACATCGTTGACCTTCATGGACTCCATTTTGAATTTTATGGCCTCTAGCTATTTCTCAGAGTCATGTCTCTGCATTGCATCCATGTAGGTGATCGGATCCTCATCATTTTCATCAAGTTCGACAGGATCGCTGTCTCGGACCAAGAAACCATAGTATCTGTCCAGTTGACGTGGTACTCTACTAGACCGCCTTAAGGGTGCAAGAACAATGGGCTTCAAATTTGATCTAACCAAATCCAGTTCAGGTTCAGCTACTTGTGTCGATTTTTCCACCTACCGAACTTCCTCAAGTTCGACCTTAGAGGCAACAGTCCCTTCACTAAGGAACTCTTTTTCCAAAAAGATTGCCTTAAGACTGACAAACACCTTTTGCTCATCAGCTAGGTAGAAATAATATCCTTTAGTCTCTTTTAGGTATCCTATGAAATAACACTTGTCAGACCTAGGTCCAAGCTTATCCGTAATTAAACGTTTAACATAAGCCGGACACCCCCAAATCCTAAGGTGCGAGAGTACTGGCTTATGTCTTATCCATATCTCATATGGCATTTTGGTTACTGACTTACTCAGAACCCTATTTAGAAGGTAACAAGCCGATTTGAGCGCATATCCCCAGAGGGAGATCGACAGACTAGCAAACCCCATCATGGATCGAACCATGTCCAACAAGATCTGATTTCTCCTTTCAGACACACCATTA
The DNA here is from genome assembly GCF_000442705.2 of Elaeis guineensis. Classification (NCBI taxonomy): domain Eukaryota; kingdom Viridiplantae; phylum Streptophyta; class Magnoliopsida; order Arecales; family Arecaceae; genus Elaeis; species Elaeis guineensis. The sequence continues at coordinate 111,085,421 of NC_025998.2, forward strand.
TGCTGTGGTGTTCCAGGAGGAGTCCACTGAGAGAGAATCCCATTCTCCCCAAGATATGTCAGAAACTCATTGGAAAGGTATTCACCTCCTCGATCAGATCGAAGAGTTTTAATACACTTCTCAGTTTATTTTTCTACCTCATTTCGGAATAGTTTGAATATTTCAAACGACTCTGACTTATGCTTCATTAAGTAGACATATCTATACCTCGATAAGCCATCTGTGAAGATTATGAAGTAGAAATATCCACCTCTTGCACTTGAGCTTATGGGTCTACATACATCAGAATGTACTAGACCCAAGAGTTCACTGGCTCGCTCACCTTTTTCAGTAAAAGGTGACTTGATTATTTTCCCAAGAAGACAGGACTCACAGGTTGGAAGTGATTCACAATCACCAACTTCAAGAATTTCTTCTTGAGCCAACCTATTTATCTTGTTCTTATTGATATGACCTAGCCTACAGTGCCAAAGGTAGACTTCTGACACATTATCAATTCTAGGACGTTTACCGAAGGTTTGAACCACATTAATAGGCTGTGATAGTAAGTAAATTCTATTATTTAGTTATCCAACAAACATTGTAACACCATTCAAAATGATATTGCAAACATTTTTTTTTATTAAAAATTCATAATTGTACGTGGCCAAAAGGCCTACAGAAATAATATTTAATAAAAAACTTGGACAATAGTGATATTCACTCAGAATTACATTACGAGAGTTGATTACAAGGTTCATGATTCCTAAAGCTAGAACTGAAACTTTGCTTCCATCTCCAATGTTCAGGAACCTCTCACCTTCATTAAATCTCCTACTGACCTGCAGACCCTGCATCGAATTACAGATATGATAAGGGCTTCCAATATCCAATACCCAGGCAGTAGTATCACAAATGAAAAAGTTGCAAGGTGTTATCATATAATTATCTTGCTTCTTCTTCGGCCTGTTCGGATCCAAGGAGGCAATGTATAGAGGACAGTTCCTCTTCCAGTGCCCCTGCTTCTTGCAAAAGAAGCACTCCGCCTGGCTCTGGTCGGGCTTACACTTCTTGGTCTGACCCTGTGCAGATGTCCCAGCATGCAGCTGTACCTTCTTGTTCATCTTCTTCTTGTTCTTCTTCTCTTTCTTAAAGGGTCGACGACCAGAAGAAGACCCTCCCACAACATTCACTGACTCCTTATGGAGCTGGTGGTCCTTTTCAAAGTTCTGCAGCAACCCCAACAAGCCGTGGTAGTTTACTGCAGGCTTTGTCATCCGAAAATGAGTAAGGAAGGGGAGGAAGGACTTGGGCAAAGAATTAAGGATCGCATCCTTAGCGAGCTGCTCGTGCAAGGAAAAGCCCAGTTTACTTAGGCGCTCAATCATTTCGGTCATATACAATACATGATATACATGATCGATGACTGAGGCCCCATCCCTCATCTGAGCATTGAAAATGATGCAACTAGTTTTGTACCTTTCAACATCGTCAGGCGTGCCAAAGGAGTCGTTCAACATTTGAAGCATCTCCTGCGACTAAGTATTCTCGAACCTATGGCTAAACTCATCATTCATTGTCACCAGCATTATGCACCGAATGGTGGTGCGGTCGTTGAGCCACTTCTGGTAAGTGTCTCAGACCGTCCCTCTAGCATTCGGGGCTGGCTCCTCAGGTGCCGGATCCGTTACTACATAAAGGATCCGCTCATGCTCAAGGACGATTTTTAATTTTTGATACCAGCTATCAAAATTAGGTCCCATGAGCTTGTCATTATCTAATAATGATCGGAGCGACAGGGTAGTGGCCATAGCTGCATAAAGGAAAACCAGACCTTTATTAGTACATGAATTTATTAATACTAAAGACTTGGACTTTAGTCTAAAGTTTCTCCTAGTATTTTTACGAACTGGTAGCCTTAACTTTCAATTCGAAGAATTACTTTAATTCCTTAGTGGGTACTAGAATCCATACAGACCACACATGAGCCCAACTTTGGTTGGTCAACCCATGTGCATCTATGGGTAGGTTCATAACCAGTTGTTTCTCTAAACAACTTCTAGTAAGTAATTTTGCCCCAGAACCTAATCAGTAGGCTTTGGCCTCCACTGAAAAGATCTGGTTAGGTCCAACCATTAAAATGATTTGATTTGGTGAATCAGACCAATAAATGATCAAGCCCGACTTTGATCGGCCAACCTGACCACCATCAAAAAGACTCAACCAAATTATCATATTATGAATGATAATTCCATTAGTCAATAAGCATCAGGCCTTTGAGCCTCCAGTGATTATTAAACTAATGGACTAATTATCACTCACTTAATGGGAGGCTATGACTTAGTTATCAGTATAACTTAATCATTTTTAGAGACCTAATAATTTTTGAAGATTTTATTAAAGGATAGAAGAGAAAAAATTAACCAGCCAATTTCAATCCTCCCACTGACTTAACCAAGTCAGATTAAAAAAGATTTAATTAAAGCCGGCATTAGGAGCACCTAAATCAGTCACATTGATTTACCTAATGATATGGGTGAGCCCTAATCACCAAGTGATTCAATCAAAACCTAACTCACCAGGTTGGCCAGGTAAGTGAGATCAGTGGCGGGGATATGCCATTAACTCATCAGAGATCGAATCAATGTGAGTAGCTCCCACTTAAAAACCACTAGTCAGACTGTCGAACTTACCTTAGACACCAACCGGTTTATTAGTTTTAATTTGATCAACTTAGTAAATAGGGTTCCACCGCGTAGCCATGAATTAAGTCCATCTTGGTCTAGTTAAAGACATGGACCCATTCAACTACAACTATTGGAGTTGAGTCTAGAGTATCCTTGACCTAATCTAATTCAATTTTTGATTAGATTTAATCAATTACTCTAATTTAATCCATTTCTTTAAGCTAACTTTAGGTCTAACCCAATTATGGATCTAATCCATCTAACCCATTGACCCACAAGTTTATGCAATTATCTTAGGTCTTAATTCATAATTCTAGACCAACTAGACAACACTTAATTCTTTTAATTAAGTATTTGGGCTAATGGGTCAGGGTTTGATATTTTGAAAATAATTTTTAAATTTGAAAGGTTTTATTTTCTGTTCACCAAATGTGTTGACTAATTTCACAAACGGATCAGCACATTTCAAAAATAGCAATCCTATTGCTAATTACATAACAGAAAATAACTCAATCAAAATAAATCATGAATATTCTTTTAGATCTAATCTAACACATTCGTGATAAATTATACAATTGAACCTTTACAATTAAGTCCTTTCGCTGCTTCGTTTGCAAGGGATATAATCGCATCGACTCCCCTACCGCCATAGAAGAACCCCATCGAATAGGAGGAGAGGGCCTTTAAACCCTACTATTCTCCTATGGTCGGACGACCATGGAAACCAACCTAATTAGACTACTTGCTATTGTGGGGAATTCAGTGCAGGGGTAAAATGGTAATTTTAAAATTTTTTCAAAATCATGATTTTACAGTGAAAAAATATTAATTAATCTAATTAATTAACATGAATTTATCCTACACTAGGATCTAAATATGATATATAGCATGCATACATTTAAATTTAAAATTCGAATTTGAACAATAAATACTTTATTGTAATGTGTTCAGAACACAATATCTTTGTGCGAGTAGTAGATCGTCGCAATCTGATCACCATCGAAAGAGTCTGATCATCGCGATGCAGCCACACAGCGTGTCTGGCCTCTGTGGATCATCCATATGAAGCTTCCAATTTGATCGACTCCTCATGAGCGCTAGCTCGTTGTAGAGCCCTTTTGACGGCCGATGCTGATCGAACTCCTTCGATCGATGTCTGTCGATTCTTTGGATACTTCAGATCATCAACAGACATGCTTGAGAAAATATTAAAGATCTCCCTGAGATTTTGTGGGCTCACGACACTCGTAGCTCACTTTCTCACTTCCCGAACCCCAGGCTAAAACTCTAGGGAACTAACCGGAAACCTTGCATCCACTTTTCTTTTTTTTCTTTCTTTTTCTCTTGGAAGGATATGGACTTTCTTCTCATACACAAGACTTCTTACGCCCCAAAATTTTTCTCCAAAAATCTTCTTCTTGCACGCCCCACTCTTCTCCTCCTTTTATAACAACATCAAACGTCTTATCCAAAAGAAAGGATAAAGATGAGTAATTGCACATTTGAATTCAAATCAAATTTTGAATTCAAATGGACACCAACTCATCCTTTATCCACAAAAGGCGTGAGGTATGGCTTAAATTGTGCATGGAGTGATTTCATGAGAAACTTTTTCTCATGTAATAAATGAGACGTAAAAAAAAGGGATAAGGCGCAAAGATTGATTGCCCATTCAAATTCAAACTTTATTTTGAATTTGAATGGCCAATCAATCATCCTTATCCATTCATATGGCACATTAAAGTGGGGCGTGGAGAGGGCTTGGCGTGAGAAAAAAATTTATTAGAAGTTCCTTCTCATGAATTCAAATGGGTGCAATGGAAGTGAGGTGGCGCATGGAGATTGGGTCAAGGTGGTTTAATTATTTAAACCAACCTAATTGAACCAAAAAGTTAGGTCCAATTAGACTAATTTAAATCTAACTTAATTAGGCTTAATTAGGCTCAATAAAATTTGAATCAAATCAGGAATTGACTAAGCCTAACCTCTGATCAAATCAGAGACCAAACCATCTTGACGATTAGGTCAACTCTTAACCTAATCGGGTCAAACCCAACTGAATCCAATTCAATTGGACTTGATCCAAAAATAATTACTCAATCAAATTGAGTTAATTAATGATCAAATCACTAATTAAACCTCTCATAAATACTGAGTCCAAATCTGATGGGCAATCGGGCATCAGAATTCATCGATATGTAACACTGATCGAAAAGTCCCAACCAGTGGGACTCTTGACCTCGGTACCCATAATGTGTGGAACTCATGATCAGAGAATCTTGATTCTCGATCATCGAGTTCCAAATATGTAGGATTCTACATCAGCCATCATATCAGATAGGAACCTCTAATGTGTGTGACCCCGCAGGTTCGAACCTAAGCCAGTAGCACAGGAACCAATTCCTGTACTAATCGAAGTGACCATCTAGCAATGGCACCCGACATCCGGATAGGTCGAAGAGTCGCAATCGCAACACTCAGAACCTACATGAATATGGTTACTGTATAATTCATCCTTTTGACCCCTATGTTTAGGATGACTCAGGATTAAACTGTCAACCCTGATCAGATCATCCGAATCGTGCTCAACTCAAATAGTCCTATGACTCCTCACAAGGACTATCCTGGCTAAGGTTTTTTCTAAATTGAAATATGACTGTACACAGCTCCTAAACTGGAGTGGTCAATCCCATCTTGACACACGCACCGACAACTCAAGTACTTGACTATACCCAGCAGCCTTCTGTCACTGAATTAAAAATTTAGGTAGTCCAATGCCTAAGTTCAGTGAGTTGCTTGCAAGTCACCGTGGCGGTCCCAGGTCGGAGAAATATTTATACCCATATTCCATCGGAGCAAATCTTGACAGCAGAAATAGCTCCGGAGTCGGTCATGTTCAGTGCAGATGTACCCTTACATCTCACCTGTATGCCATACCAGTGTCTCCACACTCATTGGTTAAGAGGACAACCAACCTATATGGCACACAACGACCTATGCTTGATAAACGTTGTCATCCTTGGTAACAATGTATCATTTGGTCGCGAACAGATTTAAGGACTAAACGACAAATCTTCCTTTGTCGAGTCTAAATAGTCCTAAGGACTTCACCACAACATAGGAGTTCGTTAGAAGATGAAATATTTTGTGATAAAAAATATCAAAATAATTTTTATTAATTCATAATTCATGTACAAATACAAAAATGAGCACAACCGTCAACAGGCTGACGATTGGTTTTGGGACACTATTCCCAACAATCTTCCACTTGGCCTAAAGCCAATCGATGCAGTATCTAATATCCATCTTCGACTTGTAGTTGTTGAACTCCTTCACCGTAATAGCTTTAGTGAATTGGTCAGTCAGGTTCTCCTTCCTGTCGATCTTCTGAAGATCGACGTCACCTCGATCCACAATTTCTCAGATGAGATGGTAGCGGCGCAGAATATGCTTCGTCTGCTGGTGTGCCTTTGGTTTCTTCGCCTGAGCAATGGCTCCAGAGCTGTCACCGTAGAGCAGAACTGGACTAACAAGGGAGGGTGCTACTCCGAGCTTGATGATGAATTTTCTCAGCCATATCGCTTCTTTGGCAGCATTTGATGCTGCGACATACTCCGCCTCGCAAACTGAATCAGCCACTGTGTGCTGCTTGAAACTTTTTCCAGCAAATAGCCCCACATTAAGGACAAAAATAAATGCCGACACACTTTTGTTGTCATCGTGATCAGATTGAAAACTAGAGTCTGTAAACCCTATAGTCTCAAGTCCGATTCATCATAAACAAGCCATTGGTCCTTAGTATTTCTTAAATACTTCAGGATGGTTTTAACAACCTTCCAGTGATTCTCTCCTGGATCAGATTGGTATCTACTCACTACCCTAGTGAGTATGCCACATCTGGTCGTGTACATATCATGGCGTACATGATAGATCCCACTGCCGAAGCATATGGAATCTTACCCATACGCTCTCTCTCTTGAGGTGTTATCAGACAATCCCTCTTCGAGAGAAAAATTTCATGGCCTATCGGTAGATAGCCTTTCTTGGAATTCTCCATGCTGAACTTCTTCAGCATAGTATCTTTGTACGTAGACTGGGATAAACCAAGCAACCTTTTAGATCTATCCCTATAGATCCTCATCCCTAGGATGTAGGAAGCTTCTTCCAAATCCTTCATGGAGAACTGTGACGACAGCCAAATCTTTATTCTCTGTAATGCAGGACATCATTCTCGATTAAGAGAATATCATCCACATACAATACAAGAAATACCACTACTGGACCATTAGCCCACTTATAAATGCAGGGCTCTTCTCCATTCTTAACGAAGCCATACGTCTTGATCATCCTATCAAAACGTATGTTCCAACTCCGGAATGCCTACTTAAGTCCATAAATGGACTTCTGTAGTCTGCATACCTTAAACTCATCTGTGGATGTGAATCCTTCAGGTTGTATCATATATACCTCTTCATCCAGCTCTCCGTTTAGGAAGCTGTCTTCACATCTATCTGTCAGATTTCATAGTCCAGATGGGCAGCTATCGCAAGCATAATCCGAATGGATTTGAGCATTGCCACAGGAGAAACATCTCGTCATAGTCTATACCATAACGTTGACGATATCCCTTGGCAACCAGATGGGCTTTATAGGTTTTCACCTTTCCGTCTGCGCCTCTCTTCCTCTTGAAGACCCACTTACACCGTATGGGTTTTACTCTTTCGGGTGGGTCAACCAATGTCCACACATCGTTGACCTTCATGGACTCCATTTCGGATTTCATGGCCTCCAGCCATTTCTCAGAGTCGGGTCTCTGGCATTGCATCTATGTAGGTGATCGGATCCTCATCATTTTCATCAAGTTTGATAGGATCGCCGTCCCAGATCAAGAAACCAAAGTATCTGTCCGGTTGATGTGGTACTCTACCAGATCGCCTTAAGGATGCTTGAACAATGGGCTCCGGATCTGATCTAACCAAATCTGATTTAGGTTCAGCAATTTGTGTCGATTTTTTTCACCTGTCGAACTTCGTCAAGTTTGATCTTAGAGGCAACAGTCCCTTCACCAAGAAACTCCTTTTCTAAAAAGATTGCCTTAAGCTAACAAACACTTTTTGCTCATCAGCTAGGTAGAAGTAATACCCTTTGGTTTCTTTGGGTACCCTATAAATTACACTTGCCAGACCTAGGTCCAAGCTTGTCCGTAAT